>NW_022987739.1:5172804-5292804 GCF_902827165.1 Trematomus bernacchii | reverse complement strand
TGGAGGATAAACCAGTAAGAGGCATGAATATAAGCATTAGCAAATTCAAAATGCTTCTTTGCTTAAATTGTGAACAAAAGGCAGTGCCACCTAAATCTTCAACTTCGGCCTGAGGCTTGCAGCACACGTCACATCATTTGAAGCAGTTGCATATTTATTCCAAGCGCATGTCAGATTTTATTGAAAACTTGCACCGCAAAGTTGTTGGTGTGTACCAGGTGTGTACACAAGCTTGTAACTTTTATCAAAGAACAAGATGTTTCCGAACACAGTTGTTGTTTGTACTGATGATTCAACCAGGAGAGTTATATATATATATGTATAGATAGATAGATAGATAGATAGATAACATTGTTAACATAGAAAATGAATGGAACTTTTAGACGCCTGAAATGGACTCCTCCCACTTTCCAAATCTAGAACAAAAAGGTGTTGGAACCAGTGTAGACAATTCCTAATATAAAATAATGTGATATGATTCAATATATGTAAAGAGGTCCAGAGAACCTTTATATAGCAATACTTCATATAGGGAAATCGACTTTACATGCATGTCAATATTTAAAGACTAAAGGGTAAGGTAAGGTGGGATTTAATAGTATTAATGTATTAAGTCACCCTTCTCTTTTGTTAAACAGCCTGATGTTAAACAACTTCTAGTGTAGTTTAGGTTAAACCACTAGTAAGTTGAATAAACACAAATCGGTTTAAAGCCCATAAAAAGTGACACGCTCTTATGCGGTTGTTTCCAATCTCTGTATTTTTCAAAAGAAGATTTTTTTTAAATGTTTTAATTTAGCAAGCTTTTTTTAACAAACCACCCTCATCCAATTTGTGTCACTGATTTACATTTCCTCCTCCTCATCACATCAGAGGCAAAAATGTCCCAACTAACTAACCTTACGAGTCAAGTGTTTCTAAAAACATTAGTAAACTACACTGCCCACACAGTCTTGCTGCTAAGTACCCTCCAACTTGAAATTACTGTGGAAAAAAAACTGACAAGTGATATATACCACTGAGCGAAGATGAAAGGAGAGAAAACTGATGTGAGTATTTTTACATTTGGGTCTCTGTGGGTTAAGTGGGAGAGACAACGTCGTTGGGAAGATTGGTGTTCTGGGGATATGGTATATAAAAAGACAACACCAAGCAGAGGCACAGTGGTGCGTCTGACATTCAGACACACACACACACACCACACACACACACACACACACACACACACACACCACACACACACACACACACACACACACACACACACCACACACACACACACACACACACACACACACACACACATACACATGCACTGCGTGTGTACTCGAGACAGCTTCATACAGAGGTGATAATTAGCTCATGCTGTATGCTGCTTGACCCAACACATCAATGTCCAAAGTATGAGCAGCCTGTTTCTCTCACAGCATGGGCTTTTGTTAAGTGCTCAGATGTGTATAAGCTTACATGTGCTTGTGCATGTGTGCCTGTTTCCCCCCCGAAGCCCCACTGAGACTTGCACTTCCCTCCGCGAGGCGTCTCCTCTCCTCTGACCCAGTCTGGAGGTGGCGAGGCTGAAGGAGCGCTCCTGCCTCCGGGGGATTCACTGAGTAACAGCACAGGCTGCCGTGCATGATACTTATGTCCACCCTGCTAGAACACAGACAGAAGCACACCAACAGAAGCTCCCACACATGGAGCACAAACAAAGAAGCATACAGCCACATACGCTGATCCTCTCCACCCCCTCTTCCTTTCTCCTCCATGCAAGCATGAAGAGATGGGGAGCGAAAAGGGAGTAAGAGAGAGGAGAAGCAGCATTGATTTTAGCTTTATCGTTTCAGAAAACCTGTTTTCTGGGAGAAATCTGACACTGAATTATTAATATCTTCATTCAATTTTGATGCCTTTCTCTTGTTGGAAAACTAGAGGTTCCTGAGTGAGGAGGTCCTGCATAGTCTCGTAAACACACACTGCTGCAGCTCCACACACTGACAAAAAAAACACACGTCTGTCTGTCTTTCACCTCCTTGCACCCCTTCCATCCTCTCTGGCTTGTGTGGGAGTGTGTGTGCTGGAGAAATAGGAGGGGGAGAGATAGAGAGGGAGAATTAGATCATGTAATGAGAGCTGCCGGCAGTGTGACTAAATTGGCTAACTATAGCTAACAACATTACACACTGTCCATCTGGGGCCTAGCCTGTCCTCCCTCTGCTCTTCTTTGCATACTAGTAAAATCAGCCATATAAAGGACTCCCTTTCTCCTGGCCAGGGCCCTCCTCTAGGAGGATCAAATGTAGAGCAAGCAGAAAAGACTCGACAGTAAGGAGACATTTTGTGTGCTGGATGGACATTTGGCAAGCTATAGGAATAGTAAATGCGTTGGAGATTTGCAGGTTCAGTGCCCCCATCAATATCTCCACGGTAGCTGAAATGTCAAATTTTAATTTTAATGCTTTTTTCTTTACCTTTGATCAGTAATAAAATAATTAAAGAGCCAGCACTGTGCTGTAAAGTCTGTTAAATCCTGTTCCTTCTGCAGCGTCTCCCTTCTGTGTCTGTGTCCACAACTGGCAGCTCGCCTGGGTAGAAGGCCAGCGCCAGGCAATCTGTGCTGCAGCACCTATGCTGACCTGGCAGCTGCTGGACACCATGTGTGCCGAAGAATGTGGGCACTGGGCAGATGCTATGAAGTAGGCAAGGATGGAGGGATGTTGCAGATAAAAAGAGACAGTAAGAAGTTAAAAGAGAAGGGCAGCCGTTGCCTTCTGGCTGAGCTGCAGCACTTGAAAATCATGAAAGTGTTTGCCCAAAAAGTTGCTCTGAAACTCAAAAGTTCAATGCAACACTTTATCAGAGGCTTAAATTGAGTCTTGCTTTGTAGTAGAGTTATTTTTTGACTATACAGAGGGAGAAAAGGATGGTTGTAAGCTTGTGGGAGGATGTTTTTCTGTTAGATGGGTGTTTTAGAAGACCAAATGATAGATGGAGGTATGCAGGGTCAAAGTAAGCATGGGTGAATAGCGTAGACGAGAATGAGACTGGAGAAGAAAAAGAAAGTAAAAGAAGAAAACGAATGAAAGAGAGGGGATAATGGCCAAGGAGTAATAGCGCAGGGCTCCCAGGCAAAGATGAAATATTTGCAATTCCACTGGGTCCCTTGGCTGCAGGCTCTCACTCCATTTGTATGGAAATGAGTTTGTCTTTCTTTTTCTGAGCGCAGAGGAGACCAAAGGGAGAGCGAGAGGAATGGAGACGGAGGGAAGGTGGGCAAACCGACTGACTGTCAAGGATATTGTGATTCCTGCCAATGCTGTTGGAAGGCTGGGGCCCTGGTTGTTTCTCTGAGGCACATATGGATCAAATAAATCTATGTGTTTATGACAGACTGATCTATGCGCCTGTCGCAATGGGAGCCAGTTCGCTTGTTGTAAAAAAGCCCTTTGTCTGTTATTGACAAATGTTCTCACTGAGCTAATTCTCTCTCTCCTCTCACTCTCTATTTCTATCAGTGCCATCCTCCAGTCCGGGCCCACAGCTGGGACTGCTCTGATCCTGGGTCCAGGCCTGCTTTCTGCCAGATAATTGGCAGATGTTGTGGAAGGCAATGCTATTCTGTTCTGCTATTTTCAGCTGCTCCTGCGTGTCTGCATGTGTGTTAGCGTCTGTGTGTGCACTGTGTGAGTTGAGTGATGCTGCCACACGTGTATTCATGGCCAGATGCTCCTCTCTGCTGCCCTGGGTGAGAGGGGAGAAAACCTCCTATGACACCCCTCCCCTTCTCTCTGTTTCTACTCCCCACTCCCCTCAACTCCCTTCCCTTTCCCTTCCTTTCTGAGTCACAGCCGCCAGCCACAAGTCTGCGTAGGTCTGAGTCATGCCTCTCGTGAGATGGGCCCTGCTGTCTGTGAAACCACAGACATGAGATATGAGAAATGGGAAATGAAAGAACAAACAGACACACACGCTCACTTGCACAAACACACACACACACCCACACACACAGAGGGTTATATTCTTGTACCAGGAACATTCTGGGATGGATAAACTTAGAGCCAGACTGTAGCACCTGTCTGTCCCAATGAACGTTATCTGCTGCTGGTGGAGTCTCGAAGAGGCTTTCATGAAGTTAACTTTACTTTACAAAACTAATACTAAACTGTCGCTATGTTTAGACAGCCTTCATCAGAGATTATAAAAGCTCTGGATCAAATAGAATTGATCCGATCTGTTGACAAGCTTTAAAAAAGCATCACGTAGTGCTTTTATAAAGCAGCAATACACATGAGTGTAAGCGGTGCATGAGAGAACAGCAAAATGCAGCTTCAGTTACACATAGCAAAGGTAAACAAAGAAATTGTCAATTGTATCGCACTGAAAGCAATATAGCAAATGTTGCAATTTCTGGGGAATAGTCAAAATACTAAAAAGTTCAACCTTCAGTTCAAACATTCACATTGCTTCAGAATGATTCATATAAGCTATTACTGGAGATATTGGATACATGCACCGTTATCCTTTTATTTGGCAGTTTTTATTGTCCCACAGAGACTTTTATTGTGTACAACTTATAAGGTTGTACAGAACACAATATGGTTTTCAAAAAGACTTACATGTGGCCAATATCTACAGTAAAAAATGGATCAGGCAATTATTTTAGTACATGACATGTTGGCTCATCTTTAAATATTGGAGTACATTTCCCAAACTGTTGTGTGGTGCTGCGTTGTGTAGCACATGGTGTTTTCCGGAAGCTTGTGTCTTCTGTAGGCTGTCTGGGGATTCTGAACACTTTCCCATCAGCGCAGAAACATACTGGCCTTCTTCAATGAATTTGTCTATAAACTGGTTATTTTTACCAGACTGGTCTCAGAGTCGTGCTTTAGAGTTCTAACCTGTTTTCACTGAGCCTTTACATATATTCTCACAGTACGTTTGATGAGTTCATCTGCCTTTTTTTCATACTGTCTATAGCACACTTTTAGGACACAATGTTTTCAGAGACTGCATTCAGTGTTCTGTTGTGTTCTGTTGTTGATGATGACTCACTGCTGCTATAACACCCTCAGCATATCTCTTTGACACCCACTGAGACCCACTATGCATTTATTAGTGTTAGCGGTTTTGTCAGCGTGATCCTATGTTTGGTGAAATCCGGACGTTCACGCCTAACGTTAGAAGGAGCCTGGAAATTGTCATATGGGAATAAGGATTGGAATGGCTGTTTTTGTAAGTAGCCTAATACCAAAGTCTGTGCAAAAGCAAAGCAACGCTAGAAGGGTTTTCGGCCATAAATCCGCTACCATGCGCAGTATCATCTCTAAAGCAGAAACTGAGGAAGCTTTTCCAACTCCAGATCAAAGAACTTTACCTTGCTGATTAAAACGCAGGGCAGCTCTCAGATGCCCCATTCTAGCATAAGAGGATTAGTGATCTGACTTGTTAAACTACACAACAAAACCACAATTACTAAGGATCAGAACGTGGAAACATAGTTTGAAGTGTGACATAATTAGATTGGGGAGCTTACAAAATATTTCTCTTTTTGAGTTTGACTGGGGGGGGTTGAAGTCTGTAGTATATTTTCAACGATAAATTCAAGGAAAGGATTAAATTGCTGTGCTTTGAAGTTTTCCTCTCAATTTACATACCCATATAGGTTCCAATGCCCCCCCCCCCCTCATCAGATCCAATTTCCGTATGAATCTCGCACATCATCGTTGTTTAGTGGCCCTGCCCTTTGAGGTCAGCTGCTTCTTCCAGCCTGAACCCTACTTCCACCGGCCTGTGCATCCCTCCATTGCTCCAGCCAAAGGCCTGAGGCGGTGGTCAAGAGCTATTGATCCCCAAGGTGAGAGTTCACACAAGGGCTGCATTGTCCGGGTTCAAAGGCCAAAGCTGACTGGGTCAAGTGAGATCGAATGTGCCTGCCTTGTTGCCAGGAGCTATATAGGTCAGCTTGGCCCAGTTCATTCTGTGACCCCGGCTGGTCAATAGTGCCTTACGTCCATCAATAGAACTCTGATTTGTCATTAAAAAAAGGAAATTCGCAGCCTGCTCATATTATTCCCTTGAAGATAGAGGAATGGCCGTACAGATGCAAAAGTTAGTCCCTCGGATTGATTTTGGATGGCAATCATTTTGACCTGCAGGCAGAGGGATAGAAAGGGATTGGTCCTTGTCAATAGTGAACAATGGTTGCTGATTTTCTGGTGTCTTTAGAGTATACTTCTTCCAATTAAACTACATAGCTCATCAGCAGGGTCATAAGGCCAATGGCAGAATTGCATGGACCTTTCATCAAATAATTTCCCTTTTGAATCTGCATTAAGGCTGAGCTTTAAGAAATGCTTGTGTCACAACCAGGCTCTTATAAGCCTGACTTTAAATGTAACATAATATTCCTACACTCTGGTACTTCTAATTTGACTCAAGTACAAGATCTGAGTACTCCTCCTACCTCTGCATTCTCCAGTCTACTTGGACTAGCTACGCAGTCATTCATATTCCACAATATTTCTCTGACTTTCCTTCAGACACACATGTGTACACACACCTACATATACACACAGACTCTCACACACACAATCATTAGGGATGCTCCCACTAGACTGTTAGCTTTGGCAAAAACCAGAGAAGGGAAGAGAGACTGGAGGCCTGAGGAGGGAATGTGGGAGGGTGTATTTGTGAACAGCAAAATAATAAAGACAGATATACAAAAAAGAGGTTACAGCAGTTTGTATACATGGATATTCCAAAAGTACACAGTGGATTAAGAAAGTGGTGTGTCGCTGATTTAGAGAGAGATAATAAACCAAAAGAGGAAAGTGTTTATGATTGTTTTTCATTACTGAGTCTCTGAAGAAAGCTCTGCAAAAATAAAGTAAGCTCCCAGCAGATATTCTATTCCCTGTTATTATAATAAAAGCTATAAAACATGTATTTTTGTCTTGTGCTTTGAGTCACACAGTTTTCTCCTTTACCACTACTCTTTTCTTTAAATCATCGTTCATTTATACTTGTGGCCCCCCTCTTTTTCTCTCTCTCCCGCTCTGCCTGTCAATGTGTGTGTAGGCAGCATTGTGATAGGAATAGATGTTCCCCCTAAGCGAGACCTGCAAGAGCCATTTGAAAAAATCAGCTTAATGGAGAACAGTAGGTAAGGAGTGGGCAGCTTGTACTTTTTTTCCAAGCCTTTTTCTTCTATTCTTTCCCTGCTGCTCCCACTGTCTGTCATTTTCTCCAGATCTCTGTCTTTTACGCTTGGCCTCCCTTTTCTCCGTTTTGTTTCCCACTCCGCGCCCTCCTTTTCACCCCCGTCTTCAACTTGAGCTTGTCTTCCTCCACTCCAAATGTTCTCTCTCAGGTGGCACATCCCCCTATCTTCCCACCACCTCTTCCTCACCTGCCGCACTCTCCATGCCTGCCCTCTCTCTGTCTATATCTGTGTCTATCTCTCGCACTCTCCACCCCCTCTCTTTGCTATATTTTTCTTTCACTTTTCTGTCTTTTATCTGGGCGCACATTCCTCTCCTCCCACACTCGAAATTCTCACTAAATAATTCCAAGTGTCTGGGCCCCGTGCCTCCCTGAGCATGCAGGCAGCACAGCCACCACACACACACACACACACACACACACACACACACACACACACACACACACACACACACACACACACACACACACACACACACACACACACACACACACACACACACACACACACACACACACACACACACACACACACACACATGTACGCACAGTTACACCCACAGAATAATGTATGTAAGCACATACGAGTATCAATCTGGTTCTGCATAATGGGGATAACAAATGTAACAAAAGACGTTAGAGATGGGCGGTCTCTGTGTTTCCCTTCTGTAGATCGGAATATCTGTAGTAATCAGAAACCCAGTCGTATTATCAAACCATCCATCATCCATCCATCCATCCATCACTCCATCCATCCAACCACTTCGTCTCACCATGCCGTCCATCTATCCCGTCCATCCATCCGTCAATTCCATCCTCATCCATCCATCCATCCATCCATCCATCCATCCATCCATTCCATCCAACCTCAGTCCATCCAGTCCACCCAGTCATCCATCCATCCATCCATCCAACCCATCCATCCATCCATCCATCCCATCCATTCATCCATCCAGTCCATCCATCCATCCATCCATTCCAATCCATCCATCCATCCCATCATCCATCCATCCATCCGAATCCAACTCGTCACCATACCATCCAGTCCATCATCATATCATCATCCATCCATCCCTCCATCCATCCATCCATCCATCCACCAATCCATCCATCCATCCATCCATCATCATCCAACCACTCGTCATCATCCGTCCATCAGATTCCGTCCAGCCATCCCTCAGTCCATCCATCAATCCATCTCCATCCATCCATCCATCCATCCATCCATCCATCCATCCATCCATCCATCCATCCATCCTGATCCAATCCATCCATCCGTCCATCTATCCATCCATCTCGTCCCTATCCGTCCATCCATCCATCCATCTCATCCATCCATCCCTCCATCCATCCATCCATCCAGTCCATCCATCCTCCATCCATCCAGCCATCCATACCATCACCATCAGCCAACCAACCAACCCAGCCAACAAGCTAGCAGAGAGATAATCTTATTTTCTGTTGTTGGGTAATTACTTACTAGTTCTGTTACAGTACTGTTGTGCGTATGCATTTAAGAGCATTGACAATATTCAAAAGAGAGTAGATGTTTTCTTAATCATGTTTCTTTTTTAAGTGTGCCGTTGAAGTACACTATTGTACAACAAACCATTCACAACTCTGGGGAATATCAAAGAAATAGATTGGCTGGTGAGACAGCACCAGGAATATCTGTATTAACAATCTTTTTTTTTAAATGTTGAAAGTGGCAGTTTCACCAACATAGGTTTAATATCTGCAACAAGGCTAATAGTCTAATGCCATGCTAATGTTTATGGTAGGTTGCAAAGCCCAGTCTTTCAGCTAAAATATAAAAAAAGTAGTTTTTCACATGTTTACAAGCTACATTGCACAAAACACAATGTGCAGCTAAAGCTTATAGGATAATACAATTACAATTATTCCAGAGGGAAACAATAATGTCTGCACTAAAGCTACCAACTAATTCACAGGTTATCAAAATATTATTCTAAGGAAGAGCCATAATGATTCATCATCAGAGGACCATAAAAGTGTGTATAACATATTTCAGTCTGGACCAAAGTGTTGGACGAATAAACACATCATGATATTGTCAGCCCAAGAGCTATGCTGCTAATGTAGCTGAAGTGTGCTACTCCACAGATGCTGCATTAGTAAACAGTAAGAAAAAAACCTTTTGTCTAGTGGGGAAACCATATTCTGCTTTCACACACACGCAAGTGCCTCTAGTGTGAGACACATATTTGTGTTTTTTATTGTATCAAATGTTTGGTAGCTGGCTACTAAACCAATATATTAAGCTGCATGTTTTATTGCCATTGTCGTTATAATTCTTTATCTGATTAATGTGTCGATTAATGTCACATTTTTCATTTTGTGAATAACTCATTTTGGAATAAACTGTAAATAATGATGAAATACTATTTATGTTCTCCATCTTGCATCATGCTCCCTACCTCTAGACTACTGTTTTCTGCTGCCTTTTTCTGTATTCTTTAAGACATCAATAATTCATGCATGAAGTTGTGGATGAATAATTCACAGGCTGGTTTCAGACATAAATGCACTGTGCTGGTGTTATGGGCCTGTACCGCACTTTCAAATGCAAAGAAAAGGGATCTACCTGGGTACCACAAAGCCAGCCGCACACCCCCTCTCCTTCCTCCCGACTCTATTTCTCTCGCCTCGCCTGTCAGTCGTCCCATTTTCACTCCCTTCATACGCATTCAATTCTCTTTTCATTCTTTCTTGTCACCGAGATTACATGCATGTAGAGCGAGGCGCTTCTGTTTGAAAGAGACAACACAGGAACAAGGATAAGTAGTGGTGGCTGAAAAAGGGATTTCACTGCCTATCCTCTCAGCACACAATGCAAGCCAACAATCCTACAAGCTAATCCCATCGCTGCTTAAAATTCGAGGTGTAAAATCATTGCGGGGAGCCAGGCAGGAAGGCAGGCGGAAAACAGTAGCGATACAAAACCCTTTCTTTTATCCCTTTCCCCCTTTTTCTTACTTTCTCTATTTACCTGTCATTCTTTCTCTCTCAGTCTTTTTATGTCAATTTCTGATTAAAACATTGCTAGTGTGTGTCATAGGCTATAACTGCATTATCCAGCCTCTGGCTCTATTTAGACACACACTGCCTCCTTAACAACTGTTCACATTAATCATTTCATTCGGAATGACGCTAATTAGGATTTGTCAATATTATTAATCTCCTCATCCAGCCCTCATGTGGATTTGAATAACCAGGCGATTACCAGCAGTTGATGAAGTGTTACCTGTTGCCTGGCCAACACAAGGTAATGATGAGCAACGAGGAGGGGAACCACCATTCAAACAGAAAATCCTGTTTTTGTGTTGGCAAGCTTTCACCACGAGGAAGTATTCGAGAGTGTGAGTGTGTTTACATGCATGATAAGACATATTAGAACCAATTAAATGAACTTGAATAGGATGGAAGATGCTAGAGGAGATGGCGGATTGAATGAGCTGAGCCAGAATGATATTAGCAAATACCAGTCCTGCAGGAGTAAAAACAAAAAGAGTGAAATGGAGCCAAAGATGGTTGCCGAGCTGAAGCTGCTTGAGAGATGAAAGACCCACAAAATCCACGCTGAAGGCGTCTCCAATGTGTTTTTCTCCTGGAGAACTAGTTTGAAATGTACTTTACTCCGTAGACGTGCAGATCTCTAGGGAGTGGGCAGAGGTGTGACAGAGCCAGACATTAAACAGAAGCTAGGCCAGGTTAGAGGGGCCAGGCGTGGGAGACAGCAGAGAGCCTGTGGGATAGAGCCCTGTGTAGGCACCAACTTAACCTGCCCCCCCCCCTCATCTCCAGTCCTATCTGCTCACCCACGCACTCTCCTCCATCCCCACTCCCCCTCGCTCCTCTCCTCTATTTTCTCTCCATTGTATTCATCACCCTCTGCCCACACTGCAAACTCCACGCGGAGACAGAGAATAAGAGCTCTGCTTGTGTGTTTTGCTTAAAAAGTGACATGTAAGAATGCGCAGCAGCACTCCCCCTGATTGCCGGCGTTTCCATTCCACACTGAGGACAATTTGAAGTGGTCTGTACTGCTCCAAACAACATCAGCAGACATATACAGAGACAGCGAGAGAGGAGGGAGGGGAGGTAATCAGTCCCAGGCCACTGTTTAGCAAATGCACACAGTCAGTGGTGAGAAGAGGCAGCCTTGTCAAAGTCGAGTGTTAAACCTTCACAGAAAGACACGGAGCAGTGCGACCAGACAGCCTGAAATATTTTAATGTGTTGCTGGAATTATAGTCCTGTTGAAAGTTCAAATGGAAGAGGTAGAAACACGGCAAGAAAGGGGACTGAATTGCACTTTAATAGGGTGCTGCCCCAGTGTCAAGCGTGTGTACTCCAACAGGTACAAATCTGGTCTACCTTTTTCTGTTTCTGTTTCCTTGCTGAACTTTAGACATCAGTTTAAAGCTGCTCTAATGTGAAGGTCATGCAGAAAGTGCTTGTGTCGTGAGTTAAAGGCCTGTGGTTGATGTGGTCAGCATGTTACTCCTCCTCTTCTAAACCAAACACAAAGGGCAGTGAGCGCTCTTCACCAAAGGGGACAGTACCTCTCTTCTCTTTCTGCTCTGCTGCCTTTACAACACAAACCGTCAAATCAAAAGAGCGTTGTTCCTGTCCACTCTTTCTCTCCTTTTATGCTTTATTTATACGTGTGTGTGTGTGTGTGTGTGTGTGTGTGTGTGTGTGTGTGTGTGTGTGTGTGTGTGTGTGTGTGTGTGTGTGTGTGTGTGTGTGTGTGTGCGCAGCAGTGGAAAGTAACAAAGTAGGTTTACACAAGTACTGTTAAGTATAATTTAGAGGTACTTTGATTTGATTTGTTATGCTATTTTATACTTCTACTCCACAATATTGCACTTTTTACTCAACTACCTTTGTCTGACAGATTAAGTTTGACCTAGATTATTAGCCAATACAAACTATTAAATGAACAATGAATTATGATTATTGGTTAAGATATTAAGCAACAGTATTCAAAGTAATTACAATTATATATACATTATATGTAATTCCACATATTCATCTAAAGTGAGTTATAATGCGTTGCAAGTATACTTGTGATACTTCAGTATATCTTGATGCCAATAGTTTTGTACTATAGGCAGGACTTCTATTTTAGTATAACATTTGTCTACTTCTTCCACCGCTGGGTATGTGTCAGCATCAAGTCTGCACACAGTAGAGGATGATATCTGTTAAAGAGCAGAAAAAAGGCGGAGCAGGAGAAAAGGTCAGAGCCAATAGGAAATGGCTCTGAGCCACAGGTTGGGTGAAACACAGCGTGGCTGTCACCAAGTCCACATTTAGCACAAGGCTCAGGAATTAACCTGAAGAGCAAATGTTTGTCTTTATTATCTTCCTGACCAGCTCCTCTGTCGCATGTGATGACGTAGTGGATTCTCGACCCTTCGTCAAATCGGCTCCCAGTGCCCTTTGCCTCGCCAGGCAGCCGCTCATGTGGCGTAATCCCAAGTCAACTGGCCCAAGGCTGTTCAGGTTGTCAGCAGGTTGTCTGTTCTCGCTCTAAATGTGCTAGTGTGTGTGTGAATGGTGTGACCAGTATCCAGATTCTCCCTGTATAGCCAATGGCACTACACATAGCCACCTCAATCACACAGAGGGCAAAGGGGGAATATACACATGATTCATGTTTATTACCAGGCACAATTACTCTAGTGTGTGTGTGTGCGTGTGTGTGTGTGTGTGTGTGTGTGTGGTGTGTGTGTGTGTGTGTGTGTGTGTGTGTGTGTGTGTGTGTGTGTTTGTGCTGCTTTGCCACTCTGATCCCTGTCAGGGCTCCAAGCCAAGCCTGCGGCAGGTCCAGCAGCAAAACTCATAAAACTCCAGAAGTCTTTCCCAGCAATCAGACATGGGCTGACACAGAAAGAAAGAGAGTGTTGGCAGAGTCCTCACGAGTACATTACTATTTTCCTACAGCCGAGAGGCAGCAGGTTGGCTGTCAGCACACCCTCCCCCTCTTACAATCTGTGTCCATAAAGATGAAGGTAGATAAAATGCAATGTGATTCACCTCACATGAGAGGAAAACTTGCAGACCTGCATCAGCAGAGGAATGGCAATGACGTTTCACAGTAAGCTCACACCTCTCCTGACACTCTAAATTATGCCCTGTGCCAGTTCCACACTCAAACACACACACACACACACACACACACACACACACACACACACACACACACACACACACACACACACACACACACACACACACACACACACACACACACACACACACACACACCACACACATGCATCACACAGAGTAGAATAGCAGGCCTTGTTCCATCACTGCTCCATCCGAGGGGAGACAAATGATAGAGTGGAAACATAAACAGCAAATTCAACCACAAGGGGAGAGAATAAGAAAACTTTTGGATGAGGGAATATAAGTCACTTTGTTTTGACACAAAACAACAGGCGGGGTGAAGAGAAAACATACAAAACTTAGGAATGAGAGACAGGAAAATGTTCAAATGAAACGTAAACAAAGCTTGACAGCTAGAATAACATCCACTGCAGTTCCTTGACCGTACATACGCTCCTCCGGCAAGAGCCTGCAATATCAATTTATGTTAGCAATCAAAAGCTCATAGGTGGAGAAGGAAAGGGTGCTTCCTGAAAAACAACCTACTAATGTTTAAAGGAATAGTTTTATATTTTTGGAGGGATTTGTGTTTTAGTTATCTTGCCAAAAGTTAAATGAGAATATCGTTATCGCTAGTCTGTTAGCTAGACGTGGCACAAAGACTGGAAAAAGCTTGCATTGTTTTGTCTACTGCTAACAAAATCCACCTACTAGCAACTTGAGCACAACTAACCCCTTTTTTAAACTTGTTTAGTGAGCTTTCTTTAATTTAGCTGTTTTCTAATGTTTAATGCTAAACGTAGCTAGCTAAACTATAGCTACTGGCTGTATCTTTTTCTCTTGTGGTTTTGTAAGTTTAGTGGACAGATTTCAGAGAGGTATCTTCTTATCTAATTTTACAAAAGTCGCATTATTTATTTTAATCAAAGTGAAAGACAATGATACAAATAAATCTGCCTTGTTATTATCATCTAATTGAAGCATTCAGAGGTATTTCTTTTTCTTTCTGAATTTCTGCTGAATGGATTGTTTGGAACAATGGTGAAGGCAATTTATTTTGGACAGGGATCAAGTTTGTTCACTCGGTGATGAGATATGGGTGACAGCTGTGCCTCCCATTGAGCTCCAGTGAACAGACAGCACACTGATGTTTCCCGCTGTCGTAACACACACAGGACCAACCCACCATTCGGCCTTCTTAGTCTGCCCAGCAACAATTAATGCTGAAATGTATGCTATGGCGCACAGCCAGTGTCATTTACCATGCGTTGCAATCTCTCTGGATTGATTGGAACAAAATCAATGTTGTTCAGGGACTGACTGCCAGCATTTATAGAGTTGTCAGTGCAGCCTTAATTCCTGCAGCGAGGGGAGTGGCATGGTGTACAATGGCTATGTGGAGGGTTTGTTTAAGGCTGGAGGCCTGTGGGTGTTGACACAGCTGCCAAGGGAGCGGAGATGAGATGAGGGAGACAGGCACATTTGAGTAAAAGCTACTTTAAGCGTTGGGGTCAGGGGTTATGGCGGCGGGATGGAATGATGATGAGCGGCGAGGGTAAGTGAACATATGTGTCTACGTTTCAAACTCGGAAACACATTTGACTCTCAGCACATGGTTTCTAAAAACGCATGTGCGAACATGTGTGTGTGTGTGTGTGTGTGTGTGTGTGTGTGTGTGTGTGTGTGTGTGTGTGTGTGTGTGTGTGTGTGGTTTGTGTGTGTGTGTGTGTGTGTTTATCCAGAATCAGTTGAAGAAGGACTGTTTTTATCATTATCAGCATCTATCCTCCAGGGTGTGTGTGTGTGTGTGTGTGTGTGTGTGTGTGTGTGTGTGTGTGTGTGTGTGTGTGTGTGTGTGTGTGTGTGTGTGTGTGTGTGTGTGTGTGTGTGTGTGTGTGTGTGTGTGTGTGTGTGTCAATTGTTTGTTAAGGGGTTTTCACTGAGAAGAGGCTTTAACGCTACTTAACCCGTGTTGCCTTAACCCTGCAGCCAACGACCTTTGTCTGTTCTATAATCCCTCTACTTCCTGTTTCACACAACACAACTTTTCCCAGAAAATATGTATGTACCCGACAACCAGAAAATTAACGTGACAATGACCTAACAGTAATAACACACTTTGGCCACTTTCCTAAATGGGAAACACATTGAGTCTTACACAGTTCAACGGCCTCTTGTTTTGAATGAAAAAGCTTCAGGCAAAGAGAGGATTCTGTGTGTTTCTTAGATGATGTAACTGCAGAATGAGAATGCAGTCTTGTAGTTACAGGAGTCTGACTTGCACTGCTCCAAATACCAGGTGGCAAAAACTCCAGCAGTGGAAAGACCAGTCAGACTCGACACACTTACATAACGTCACTTTCAGACAGTCTAACTGCAAAACACATAAACTCATCCCATAATTCTGCTGCTAACACATTGTCTTTGACGTAGCCTGAACATCCAGAGGTCAAAGCATACCCCAGCCTTAAGAACACAGTATTATCCAGCATGTTGATACTGGGTTATTTCCGTAATTGCAGTGTCATTAAACGGGCATAAAAGATCTGAGGAAGTCATAAATTACAATGTGATTGTAGTTCTATGGGTAACAGGTCTTAAGGAGTAAACAGTGACTATTAAAGGCTCTAAATGTGCCATTAAACAGACATAAACGCATAAGCCTCATAAGTCACACTGTTTTGTAGACAGATCATGATGAATGAATTAGGAGTCTGCTGGAGTCAGATAAAACATTATACATTATTGACTCTACTTGTATTACTTCCAATGTTTATTTATATTGTTATTTTGATTCCCTTACTGCATTTAATATTGATTCATGCTGCTTTTATGACATGGTGTTATCGTTGAGTTTCCTGTGTATTTGAAGCTCGGTAGCTACATGTTTAAAAGGCTGCTTGTCGAGGCTCATTTGTGTATTTGATGTCATCATAAGCAAAGGATTAATCACTATTAATTAACGCCTGGATTTAATTTTTGTGTTTACAGGCTAAGACAACACTGGGGGTGAGAGTTTGGACAGCGAAATACGAAGATACCTAGATAATTACCTATCTTAATTTGTGCTGATGACAGACATCACCCGTAGCTATCACAGCCCAACGATATGATTATCACCCCACAACATACACAGCACGATACAGTGGTACTAACCTATGGTTCATTTTCATTTACCAATACTTATATTACATTTATGAAAAAAAAACAGTATGGGACCAGAATTATTACTCTCAGTCAAATTAGCCTCTGGAAACTAATGTAATTATTTAGCACTTCAGTGGGTCGTAGAGGTGGGGGGAAGGCATGCTCGAGCTGACATGATTTCATGCAGAAAATTTATTCAACTGTCAATATCATTTAGATCTGTCCGGGTGAGCACTGGAGGCTGCTTGGGGGGGCCACAGATTGCAGCTCAATCATAATGACGTTGTCTTCAATCTTCACTTCTTTGATGCCGAGGCCTCGTCTGTATTGTGCGTTATGTATGTGTTTGTGCAGTATGTATGCGGGGGTTGGGTCAATATAGAACAACAAAACACAGATTTATTTTTGTGACAAATACGGCATGAATGATTTCATATTGTTAAGAAGTATCGGGACAAACTTGAATGGATCTATTGTTGTTTTCAGGTTCTCTGAATGCACCCCTCATCCCTGCCTGATGAATAAGGGATGATTAAATCAATCTTACACTCCTCATCTCACCATCTCTGCTCCTACTGGTCAGTGCATCTCCTATCTCCTACCCACCCAACATATAATCCCTACAGATCTTTTTCATTTCAACCATGAACTCTTTTCGAACCCACGCCTTTGCAGAAACAAAAATATGACATCAGAGAGAAAAAAGTTAAACAAAAGAGAAAGAGATTTTCATTCAGAATGATCAGTGACCAGGAGAATTATCATCCTGCTCTATCAGTTCAAGGCTGGCAAGATTGAACAGAGAGTGAAGGAACGACAGAAGATGAAGGTACCAGCATGTAATCTCATACTCTGTATGAAACAATAAAGGGGATGAGTCAGAGTACAGACGGTGAGTGAAAAAAGTCAGCAAAGCAACCCTCTGCCAGAGAATGGATTCTATGTATCATTTGCATGCTTAAGCTTGGAGCGTTAAAACCCACAAAGATATATTTGCATTTTCTTTGCAGTCATTTGCAAAAGCAATTCAGGAATGATAAGAGTGTCTGCTGTGACAGAAGAAAGCCTTGTGTCTATTGTCAAAATAAAGTTCAGGGAGCGCTTCATCGTTAAACTGATGAATTCACTTCTCGTGTCTCGTGTCAGTTTGCCCCTGATTGTGCATAACACTTTGCCTTACTTAAAGTACGTGTTACAGAGTTATATAAGGTAGTAATTAATATGTCTGTGATTGTGTGTCTACGTGCATCTCTGTTCCCCCAGGCTCTGTGAGTGTCCTGACAATTATATCTAATTAGCAGTGCGTCCCGTTGAGTACAAGGGAAGAGACTCAGACGTGAATGGAGAGGTAAAAAAAAAGAAATGGCGGAGAGAATGAGATATTGCTGAAAGGGGAACAGTATGAGCCCCCAGGCTGTCCTATAAACAGACAGGACTCTGCATGTTATATGACTGGGAGAGAGAACTGTTATACTTCACTCCTTATACACACAACAGTTAGACGGTTCAAACGTAAAGCCTAGCTGCCATTTATCTCCTACCACATATAGGAGGAAGACGGATAATGACATCATTTATGTTTGTATGTTTAAGCTGCGCTTTCTACCCTCGAGGCCAAAGAACCTATAGGTATGAAATTAAAATGTTAACACAACCAAAGGCAAAAAAGCTCCAGAAAAAATAAGTGGACATGTAAAAGTGTTGACGTCTTTTCTTGAGAAGTACAGATGTTATCTGATAGTTGGAATTAGTTTAAGTGATAATTATTTTCATTGGTGTTTATTGGCATACTGAATGCGTATGTGTTGCTGTCATAGCTACAGTGACATGCCATGTAACACTTACTTACTTCATGAGTGACGCATTTACCACAGAAGCAGTTCCTGCACAGACAATACTGCAAGTATTTTGCTGACACAGTTGCAATGATATACAGTGTGTTCCGCTGATAAGTCACTCAAAACACATGACAAAAATGGTCTTTGGAAAATGTTAAAGATTCCTCTTTTCACGTTTAGTGCATAGTGACAAAGCAATGCCAAACTGTTCGTTGAAATTTGTTCTAACTTTAAGAACACACACACAGCGATGAGCAGATCTTTGTGAGATCAGTCACATTTTTCAGACAAGACACCAATCACTAAGTACAATTATTACATTAGGGAGGCTGTGGCTCAGTGGTTAGTGTGCTGGACTTCGAATCAGGGGATAGCAAGTTTGAGTCCCACTGCAGTCAGTATGTCGTTGTGTCCCTGGGCAAGACACTTCACCCCAAATTGCTCCTGTGGGGATTGTCCACAGTACCGACTGTATGTAAGTCGCTTTGGATAAAAGCGTCTAACAAATGACATGTAAAGTACAATTATCCTGCATTAAGTACTGCTAAATTGTTATGGAATCTGTACACAATATCCTGTAGTGAACTTGTAATTTGATGAAAAAAATGAAGTCTTCTTATGCCATTAAAAAAGGTTAAAAGCGTTTTCATGGCTCTAATCGGCTAATCAAACAGTACAGTTAAAGAAAATGTATCAAAACTCTGCCCCATGAAACGCATTTTGCTTTCATAAAACTCCATCAAATCTTGTTTTTGATCATCATAATTTAGGCAGCATACCGACAAAGGTCTGACCAGGGCTTGTGACCGGGCGCTCTCCACAGATGGTGAGCTGACACCCTGCTGATCTACGCTTGGTACTGCTTTTTTTTCTTTCTGGCCAGAATTCCAGTTTTACAATATCATGTATTCCAGATTTAGTTTGACAGCAATGAAATGATGGAGTTTGATCATTTAAATCAAAAACTAGAAAGTCATCCCTGCCTGGTTAAATTAGCTCCTCTACAGCACTCACATCCAGACTGAGGAGGTCGGAGAGAAGCCATACATTAATGGATTTATTTTTCTGAAAGCCTTTGTCATAACATTTCAGACTAGTGCTTTATATCTGAATATCTTCCACATTTACACAGATCATCTTACCCTCATCTGTCAGAGAGGGCGGGGGGTTTTATCCAGTTACATTGCTATCTGTATGTCGTTTTTTCCTCCTTCACCGCAATTGTGTTTTAATTAAATGTCCTGATATTTATCGTTGCCAAACTGTTATCAGGAGACTAACAACACAACGCCAAATCCACACACTGGGAGTTGTTGTTGATAGTTGCAACTGTTTATATGTAGTAACTGGGCATCAACCTTGCAGTGAGTTAGCTACAGCAACAAAAGTCAGACATGTGGATAAGTGAAACATATATTTTGATAAATCCCTTCAAGCCAAGCAGTGTGTGTGTGTAGTATGTTTGCAGAGCATTCATAATAGTGCTATTTCTGTGTAGTGATGTCAGGTAAGGTCATCAACAAAGCCAACTCCTGAAAGTTGCAGTTGTATTTTACACATTTTACTTCAGACCCGAGTGCATATTTTGGCATGAAAGTGTGAAAAACTTAATCTCACTGTAAATTTCCAAATGTTTCCCTCCCTCTCCTCGTCCTCTCCTTCAGTGTCTTTCACTCTTTTTCCTCCACACTGTTCTTTCCTCTTATTCTTCCACCCACACTAATCCTATTTTATTCAAGACATACTGTATAATGTAACACAGTATGCAGGACCTTGGCTCTGAGACAGTTTTATAAGGGCCTTCTGATTGGCTAGGCCCCAGTTAGGGTTGCATAGTCCATCGTCTGCACCATCCATCCATCCTCTCTCCTCCACCTGAGGCCATTGTGGGTGCTAACAGTGGCTGGGGCCGGCTTTGCGTCACTGGAGGGCTGAGAAAGAAGTGTAAATGTCAGAGGAATTAGCTGCCGTGCTGGCGCCCACGGAGCCCGGCATGACAATGGGTGGGAGAGAGGAGAGGACAGTGGGTACAGTAGCTGTAGAGCACATCCACACTTCTCCCAACTCACTCTCCTTCCCTCTCTCCTTGTTTTTCCTTTCTTTCTGTATTTTTTCTTCCTTGCCAACTCATTTCTTCCTTGCCTGCCCCCCCCCCCCTCGTCCTCTCCCTCCCTTGCTCTCTTTCTGTATCACTGTCTCGCCCACCTCGCCTCTGCCCGCAAGCAGTTTGGAGCAGATTATAGCCGTGCCACCCCCACTCGCCCATATACACAAAAATTCACTCTGGCTCTGACGCACACAAACATAAATGCACACAAACACACTTGGAGACTTTGTGTATCTCTGCCACCTACAGTGCCACTACATCATCTTCTCCCAGCGGCGCTCAAGCGTGTACTTGTTTAGAACATCCTGTCCAGTCCAAATGTGGTCAGACATGTGACAGAACGCCCCTCCAAGTCAAACAAGCCAAACATGCCCATTATCAAAGTCAAACAGACACCTCCTCTGACAGTTAAGGTTGAGGAAAGTGATATCATGGTAAACCGCAAGGAAACCAGCGATTAGACGTCCAACAGAATCAAGCTGTTTTTGTAATCACATGTTTACTGTGTGCAGTGGTTAAGGAAACCCACAATTAAGACCCATGGACTCTAAGGTAATTGTGGCTGGACATTCAGAGAAAAATGAAAGTTTTTCAAGGCAACAAAACCCCCTGTATTTATCAGATAGAGTCATATATTTCCTTTTGTATCAATGCATGCTGTGTTTTCAGTTGACTTCACCCTTGTCCTAACATAGACACTTGTAACAGTTTGCTGATGAAGCAATGATTGTCATGTCTTTTACTGAAAGGGGGCAGCAACACAGAGGCAAAGCGAGCACCGGGGTGGAGCGTTTTGTGTGTGTGTGTGAGGATGTGTAAAGTTGTGTGTTAGTTTCTGTTTTGTTTTTTTGCATGCATGAGCTCGTCTTTGTTCCGTCTGCCATTCTGGCCTCTGTGCAGCCGGTGTGGTG
Source organism: Trematomus bernacchii (assembly GCF_902827165.1). Classification (NCBI taxonomy): domain Eukaryota; kingdom Metazoa; phylum Chordata; class Actinopteri; order Perciformes; family Nototheniidae; genus Trematomus; species Trematomus bernacchii. Next base: position 5,271,442 of record NW_022987739.1, on the reverse strand, counting down.
CACTCTGTACGGCTGAATGGGGACTGCGTGGGCCTGACCTGCGATCTCACCGCCCACCACTCACTCACACACACACACACACACATATGCAGCGCGGGCAACTGCCTCTGTTTTAGCCTGCAAGATAGAGCGTGTGTGCATGTGTGTGTGAACTTGAAGGGTAAATACAAATCATCCATTCCTTTTTCCTCAACCCCTTTCTTTTCTCACTGTGTGTATGTGTCTCTGCCTTATTATTAGTTTCCACATCCTCCTCAGGGGACAGCGAGGACTGCAGCTGTCCCTATGACAACCTCAGTGCTACTGTCAATCACCATGGCTGCCTTTTCCTCCATGGTTTATATTCTATACTTGCGGCCTCCTCAGCTTTGATAGGTGTGCAGATGGCATGTCACACAACTGTATAGCTCACTTCAACAAATGCCGCACTAATATTATCCTCTTCAGCAGGGCCGCCGCTTGCGGACAGGCAAGGCAGGCAACTGCTTCGGGCCCCGGACCCCCATAGACGGTAGATTAAGAAGGTCCACAGCAACGACAACATGAAACACCCTTTAATTTACTGCAACGACATGTCGGGAAACCCCGTGCGTGGTGATGAAAAGCTGGTTCGAGACCCTAGAATCGGCACTGCTCTTCAGGTTGTGCGTCTGTAACCGTGTTCATGTCATCTGCTTGCCACTTGTGATCTTATTTATTATTTTTGTTATTATGCGGTCTATTTGTTTTTATGCTGCAGAACTACATGGAAAAGTATCCTTTATAACTTCACGTGGATGAAGGAAACAAAATAAGGACATCATTTTCTCAGCTGTAACTTCGAGCTTGTTGTTGATGCGTCGAATCCGGCGGGGATGCACATGTGTGTTTGTGAGAGCAAGTGTGTGCGCATCCCAAACTCTACAGTCTGTTGGTAATGAGTGCCCTGAGCGCTCCCTACTACACCTAACTGATCCAGTAATTGCTTTTCCTCCTCTGCATTTATCATCATCTGCCTGGCCTGTCATGTTAGCTGAGCTGAGCTGAGCTGAGGTGGACGGAGAGGGGTGCAGGACCGCGAGGTGGAGGTGGTGGATGGTGTCTGTCTGGATGGAGCTGAGGTATCCAAGGTGTGGGAGGGAGGCGGAAGAGAGAACGGAGCAAAGGCAGCAGTGATAAAGTGGTTCATATAAACTATGACCTCCAGCCGATCATCATCATAAGGCAAATAACCATCATTTTTTCATATTAATATCATTCTTCCTTTAAAGCCTGTATACTTTAAAGTACACCAGTTTCAATCTACTTACTTTAATGTTTGCTATAAATGTACATAATAAAGGTTTATGTCCAGTGAGGTTGGGAATGAAGGCTTTTTGCCAGCTCAGATTGTTGCTTACAGCTTGTAGATAATGACCACCATGAAAACTGAGGTGACAATTTAAATAGCTGCTGTAATGGGTTAGAGTTGGGGACAATGCATGCACACAAGAATGCATATACAGTGTATACACTCACAGAGACTGCCTATAAGATTTAAACAAATAGCCTCATTTGTGCAAGGCCTGCAAATGAGGTGTGTGTGTGTGTTTGTTTGTGAGGCAGCGTACTGTTTGTGGGGGAGGGCGTGCTGCTGCTGCTTGTGGGGATTTGATGCTGATGAGGTCTGTAATGGGAGTGAACAGGGAGCGTGAGGGGAATAGATTGGGACTTCATTGGCAGGCCAACTCTCCCTAAGCACTGCAGTATGCTCGCCTATTTATTCCCCCATTTCAATACGCCTTTGCTTTGACCTTTCTGCAGCCAATGACAGTAAAATCACATTGCCACTAGAGAGCTACACATCAGCTACTGAGCACCCCTACATGATTTCCTCATTTATTTCCCCCTATCGTTCCCCACAGACACACAGGAGCTGCAGCGCTCCATCCGAAATGGGGGGGCACTTCAGTCTGAAATGAATTGTACCTATGCCATCATGTAAATGATCATAGCTTTGACTATGCAAATTCATGGGCGAGAGAGAGAGAGAGAGAATGAGACGCGGGCCGAAGAGGAGGATGATTAAGGAAAGACATCAATTTATATTCAGGCTTTAGGACCATCAGTGTTTATGCTGATGCTTTAAACACAACAGAGAGGATCATGCGGCAATTATTAATCCCTTGTATCTCCAAATTAGATTTTAATGTTTTATGTTATAGCGGATTCACGTCATCCTCACTGGATTAGGACTATTGTTTGATTGTCGTATTTGGGCTTTAAAACTAGTGCAGTCAAGATTTAAGAACAGGGAAATTACATGTTTCTTATTGACAACATATTCCATTAAAAGACCAAACCAATGCAAAAAGTATTACCTGTGTATCTAATGCCTATTTCCCTGTGCCTCACACTTCCATTGAGCATGAGTACTGCGGTTTATTTTGAGCTGTTCCCACATCAAGCATCCTGCTGGCATAAGTAATTTCCAACACATCAAACCCACTGCTGAAAATAGATCCCAACAAATCCCCCAAAAATTGTTAAACCAAACTTTATATTTCAGCTTGTAAAGTGTAATGGCACCAATTGCACGCATATAAGTCTTTCCACAGGACTTGAGGAATACTACCACTACTGTAAAATACTTGTATGATGTTTAGAAATAATTGATCTTGTATGGATCTTTGGCGCACTCCTCATCTCTGTTTGAGGCTAGCAGCTCGAGGCTACATTTTTTAGCTAAGAGGATAAAACACCCCAATGTCTGACTTTAATAACTGAGTTTTAATATAAGAAGTATAAGAAAGGTTTGGACTGATGATTGTGGTTTTGGTCTTTTCTTGGACAACGTTTTTGTCTATAGCTATAACCTTTCAAAAACCTATATTGGTTCATGAAAACATCATGGAAACAATAGCCGCGTTCACACCAAGTACTTTGCCGTACTTGTGCCCCGGCACTTATTACCCCAGGGCACTAAGTACAGATCGCGTTCACACCGGAATAAGTTCCCTGAGGGAAGATTACGCAAATCAAGCCGCTGACGTCACTTCGTCTTCTTCTGCTTTGGGTTTACTGGCAGGCCGCAAACCACTTCACGGTGTATACTGCCACCCGAAGTCCCCGGCCGGAAGTCCCCGGAGTTGGGGACTGGCTTCAGTAGAAGCTGCTGGGACTCCCAGCAGCTTCTACTGAAGCCTTCCGAGTAATCGCCAGAACGCCGACACCTCCTCATCTCCACCACTCCCATGTTTTCTTTTGTGTTGCCATAAGTTATTCTCTCTCCGTTGGTGCACGGGGATAATGCTAATAATGCTAATGCCAGCAAATACAATGGCGGCTTCAAAAAACTTTTCAGAGTTTTACGGGGCGTGGTTTGCAATTCGCCCAGCCAATCAGAACTGGGGCACTTTTTCCCCCCAGGATAGTACCACCTCACAGCAGGCACTAAAAATGGGGGTAAAAGTTCCCGGCACTAAGTACTCTTTTTGGTGTGAACGCGACATAAGGGGTACTAACGGAACTAAACGGGAAATGTACGGGGAAAAGTACTCCGGTGTGAACGCGGCTAACTAATACATACTGACACTCAAGTCCAGTCTGTATTTCTGCAGCGTTGACATGGATTAAAGAGGAATGCACATACAACAGTGTTGTTAAATCTAAAATTAGTTGCACACAGCTAGCACAAACATGGTGTAAACAAGGACAAAGAAAATGTTCTGTGATAGGTGATAGTCCAGATGGTGAAACAACCATATTCACAAACGAACATGTTGCCCAGCATGATGGCCTCAAACAAAAAGAATACATTCAGCCAAAAAGCAGATGGAAAATACTCCCTGTGTCTCTTCTCCTCCCTCATCCTCTTTCCTCCCATTTATCCTCCCTCTCTCACACACACACACACACACACACACACACACACACACACACACACACACACGCACACACACACACACACACACGCACACACACACACACACACACACACACACACACACACACACACACACACACACACACACACACACACACACACACACTGAGACAAATACACACTGCAAAACTATCCTCAAATGAGGGTATGTTGGACAAATGCAGGCAGCACAGCATAGCAAAGGGTTAAGAAGTGTTCACAAATGAAGCAGGCAGAAAGAAAAGACAGGAAACATGAACCGACGCTAAAAATAAATGAATCCTTGGGTGAGAGAAACACTCAAAGGCCCTAAAATAGCTGGTCAAACAAAGGCATGAATAAACTAGAATGAGTTTTTTTTTTCAAGAGGAAGCCCCCTCTCCTATCTCTGTGCTCCCTCACACAGCGACTCCCTGGTTGCTAGGTTACGACACTTGTGGCCGCCATCCACCGTCTGAAGGTGCTTTTTGCATCGGCACAAGGCAGCCTTCCTCTTCATCAATCATTTGAAATGGAAAAGAGCAGAAATGGAAACACATGCATTGTCAATTAGGGGAACACCAGGCACAGCACGAGGGACATCCTACGGATCAATTTGTACAAAGACGGCTTGTATTTCAGATGCACCATGGAAACAGAGACGACTCTTAATTACCTCAACCAACAGCCGCAGCAGAAGGATTTGAAGGGAAGAGGAACATCTCAAATCCTGCCTGTTTGTTCATCTGTTATTCATAGTGAATTTCAATGCCAGTTTTGACTTGTTGACCAATGAGGCACCACAATATACACTATGACATGAAGTGATTTGAAAACATCATATTACTAGGTGGGTATTTGCTTTTTCTATTAAATGAGGAACCGTTTGCTTCCAAAAGCTGCTTTTACCTACAGTAAAACCATATCAACCCTTCATGTCTCTTCTCTTCTAAGCATGTTACGTCACATTGTGGGACATTGCAGTGAAGTCCACTGAGGGGCAGCCTAGGAGTTCAGCTTGAATGTTGTGAAAACAGAAAAAAACTGTCTGAAATGGAAAAAAAGCTGTTGATCAATTGACTCTACAAATAGTTTTAACAATAGTCAAGAGTTCTGGAAACAAATTGTTTGCTGCAATTTTCAGGAGCAACTGGAATCCATGAAGCGAAATATGGATTTAAGGTTAAGATTGCTTAAATTGAAAAAAAACATGAAACAGAAACAACATTTAAAATAAGCACAACATCATAATTATTAGAGCTCACAAGGTTCACAAACAAAACGTTTGTTGTTTGTTTGTCAAGTTTTCACCAAATGTGCAAAGTTGCTATTAGCTATTAACGCTACTAACATTAGCTTTGCGTAGCATGCAGGCAATTACCTTCACAAATGCTGATGTTTTTTTACTCACTCCTGGATCGTTTCAGTTGCTGTATTTCCCAATTGAAGAGCATGGTTGACTTTCACCCTACATGCATGCTTTTGAAGCTGGACAATGGTGAAACAGAGCAGCTACAACTGCTGTAGCAAGAGCAACTGGATGGTTCTGACTTGGCTACATATCGGTGATGAGGAACCTTAGATAAGTATGTTATAATGATGACTGTGAAGTCCAACTGCAATTTAATTCAGTCAGAGAAGTGTATGTCTTACTACTGTTTGCATATTTTCACCTACTAACGGCAGCCATGTTGCAGGATGTTGTTTTGCCCAGCATAAACCTATTTTTCAGAAGCTCAAGTAAGTATTCGCTGAAATAGATGAAATAGGGGGCATAAATCCTTGCTGCTGCTCATCAGTATGGTAAAGGTCAGTGTGATTTGCTGATGGATCATGTGCCAAGGATCATATCGAATATGAACAAACATAGTATTACACATAGGTCATTTCCTAACACATTTGTCAAAGTATCAGCTTGTGTAAACATTTCTGATAACTCCTCTTACCCTCTATTTCACTGGCTCATTCTGCAAAAACTCACAGCTGGAAAAACACTAACGAATAATAAACCAATAATGCAACAAGAAAGCAATTGGAAATAAGTTTCTCTGAAATTCAATTAGTATGCTCTGGTTTGAAAATCAATACAAGTTAACAATTTATTCTCATTAACAGAATGAGTTTGTATCTGAAAACACAATCAAAATGTATTTTTCTATTTTAGATTTGTTTGTAGTCACGTAACTGTGTAACTGAAAAACACACCCTTACAAAAAAAGGCACACAACAGATGAGATTGATGAAAAACGTGCACACACCCTCACCCATTAGGGACTGAGTTCAAACAAGTCCACACCGCAGGGCAGGGCCCATATTTCATCAGGGAGGAGGGTCAAAGTTGAAGCCCCAAGGACGTGCCGTTTCCTCTACTCCCTCCCAGGGCTCCAGAGGGTAAGGCGGACATTGTTTACTCCCTCTGGACGGGAGGAAGTAGGCTTGCTTTTAGAGCTTGGCCAGTCAAGGTGATTTAAACCACCAAAAGCCCAGGCATTACGGACCAGTCCTGGCTCCCCATTCCTCCAGTTCCTGCCTTTCATTTCTCCCCCCTGTAAAAAGATCACAGCCCTTGTGTTTCAGTGTTTTTCGGGAGGTTGTTATTGTGTCCTTGTGAGCTGATTTACAGGGCAACCTTGTGCGCTATCGCCTTCTTTCACTTTATTGGTTCTCCTGACTTTAATTTCGGGCTGTAGTACAGGAGCCATGAGGAGCAAAACACATCATTTAAGAAAACAGATGTACCCTGGAGAAAGCAAAGCGCCACAAAAAAAAGACATAATACTAAATAAACAGAAGAAGTAGGTACTATTTTTCTTGCCCTTAATTTTGAATGGATGTTATTAATAGTTAGAGCAGGTGGCTAGAGCAATCAGCCCAGTATCCTTTTGGGATCTCATCCATATTGGATCATTTCACACTACGAATTACGTGCAATGCCAACATGCAGTGAGGGGAAAAGGTAAGTGTGAAGGTCGAGGTGCTGGATGGGTGTGTAGCAACTGCTGGAGAATCTGCTTCCATCAATCAAAAAGTTTGCCGTTTAAATGTATTTATTGTTGGCATTAAATGTAAAACATTGAGGGAACAGCATTTCTTTGAGATAGCTAAATTATCTCATAGTGAATCTGGAGGCTTGTTACTGCCAAAATCAGCTTTCTATAATTTGTTCAAATAACATAAATGTAGTTGTTTCCCTAGAATCAAAATGCTTGGTTGTCCCAAACAATATTGTTCATGTAAAATAAACAAAACTATGCAAACATTCTTAATGTATGACTGTGTTTTCTGAAATATTATATCAGAAATATCAAAGTGTTTTCTGCAACGTGCTTATTTCTTCAGCTTTGTATATTTGATTTGTGAAACTGGGTTGCGTTTTGCTCCCCAAGGCCACCATATAGCTGAGATCAGAGAGCACACACACACACACACACACACACACACACACACACACACACACACACACACACACACACACACACACACACACACACACACACCACACACACACACACACACACACACACACACACACACACACACACACACACACACACACACACATCCAGGACTGTATTGGTTTTTAGGAGAGCTTTGCCGCTGGCTAGCAGGCAGTAAGGCCGGAGATGAAATGTCTTATTAGAGAGCGAATGAGAACCAGGCGGGCCTGAGCTGAGCCAGGTCTTCTATTAACCTGTCCGTCCAGGGGAGAGGCTCGTAAACAAGGCCGTGATGGCAGGAAGTGCTGAGAGAGCTGGAAAGGAGGTGGAGGGAGATGGAGGGAGATGGGGAGGCCTTCATGAGGGTTGGAGAGGGTCGGTAAGGAGGAAGGTCGGGGTGGGGGGGGGGGGGGCGAGCACTTGTCCCTTCAAAGGAAAGAGGAGAGAGCATTGATCTGTGTGATCCCTCTGATGTGGAGAACACAAACACAAAAAGGGACTAACGCACAGAGACGCTCCGGATGACAAGCTGTCATATTCTTTTACGTCTTCACATTGGGAGATGTATTGTTTGTGGGAGTGAAGATGAATCTATCCCACTTAAAAATCACTTGAACAAACCTGTGATTGATTTCAAACCAGTGGAAATGGCAGCGTGGTGGTTCTGTCTGTCTGTTGCCTAACGTAACACTTCCATCTCAGATTCCCTCTAATATGCCAGGACACACACACTCATTCCTTGGGAAATGCACCATAGCCTCAAGGGAGTGGCTTAATATGGGACACAGTCAAAGAATGGGGGGACATTTTAGTCAGTACGGTTGGAGTTGAGTGACAATGGCAAAAACAAACACACTCTAATCAAATAGACATGTAAATATTGTCAAGGCTGTTGAATGTGAAACGAGGCTTTTGTTTCTTTTGTGGTACTTTTGCAGATGAATAGAACAAACATGGCAGAACGCAGACATCTAGGTGGAGTGAATACAAAGTGAGACTCTAGAAACATCCTTTTCTCCTCTCCTCTCCTCTCCCTTTTCTCCTCTCCTCTCCTCTCCTCTCCTCTCCTCTCCCTTCCTCTCCTCCTCTCCTCTCCTCTCGCCCCCGCAGCCTCTTGAGCACAGCTGTCTACATGGCTGGGCTGTTTTCACTGACAGGCTGTGAGAGCCATGAAACAGGAGGGCACCAGGGACCTGGGCCACCTCGACAACATGCGCCCCCACAATCTGCTGTTCACTGTGTACCCCAACCCTCTCTCTCTGTCTCCCTCCCTCACTGTCTCTGCCTCTCTCCACACTAACAATCTCCTCCACTATTTCAAATATGTCATCCCTCAGGCTCTCTGCACAATGTTTTGTGCAATGTCTCGTCTCAGTTCTATCAGATTTTCTGTTTGTGCCTGTCATTTTCTCTCCCTAATACTCCCTCCTTCTTTCTGCCCTCCAGTGGCCCTCTCATACTGTCACATCTGCATGTTTTTGCTGCTCGGCTGTCATGTCCCATGTTTGCCTCAGCCACACACTATTTCTCACAAACAGAGACATAAAAAAGACGGAAAGGGGAGAATGGAAGAGAGAAAAGTCCGGGGCTGATTCGGAGGAGGTTAAGAAAGCAAGAGAGGGAGGCAGGGTGAATAAACCAACAACAAACAATTTCTTATTTTGACTGGCTGCACAGTGCAATTACAAGGCTGTCTGATATTTAATAAGCACTTCTTTGGCATCAAGAGTCTGCTTGTTTTCCTTGGTGCCGAGGCAGAGCGTGGTTTCCCCCATTTTCAGCTCCAGACCGGGGAAGGAGAGAACACGGCCAAGGGCTATGGGAGGAGAGCGGCTCTCTTTCTCTATCCACCGTCTCCCCTGGCTGGGTGGAGCTTAACCGGGAGGGGGTTTAGCTGTAGGGTACGTTCTGATGCTGAGGTAGTGATGGGGACAATCTCCCCTAGAAAGCCCTAGAGGGAGATAGCTTCTTTGCAGTAAATAAACAGCCCACTCTCCCTGCATGGAGCATCTCCTCCCTTTATGCATCTCAAACCCTCCAGGACAGCTTCACATCTCTGTAGCCCCCTCTCCTCCCCACAGTTCTCACATTTATTGTCCCTTTCTCTAATATACTTTTTTTCTTTCCACCTACACTGTCATGACACACTCATGCAAAACATTGTCACCCCACACACTAACTCACCAAAACCCTCTTAACACATCAGATCAAAGAGGATGAAAATGTGATCTTTGTAATTCCATTTTACCCCCCCGTCCCGTCCTGGCCCACACCATTGTGAAGTGTTTTTTTCTTTTCAAGGAGAGACAAATAACAATGAACAATGTGGGATCTGTCACGTTCTTCCCATGGGAGAAGACTTCTAACGGCATCTTCTATCAGGGATGGAGAGGAATGAAGAGAAGAAAGGAGGAACACCCCCACTGTGCACACTAAATCAAAGTGAGAACTATAACTTAACAACAGATTTCTATTTACTGTATGTGTAACAGACACTTTGAAATACAGTAAATCAGCGCTACCTGTATTTTTAGCCTATATGAATGATCACATGTTTATTGCTTCATAAAATATTTCAGTTTGTTGCATCACTGTGTTGTTCTGAAGGGTTCACTCTCTTTCAGCATGTCAGCTTGTCCTTCATAACGTTTCTTAATCAGACCACATGTGACAAGTCGTCAAGTGCAGCAGTATGAAAGTGAGATGAAAGGTCAAAGACGGGTGTCTCACATATTCCGTGAACAGCCCCGCTTTCACCCCATACAAATAACACATCTGATTAGCTCTGCGCTCAGTCCACCCACGTAGGCAGGTTGCCGAGTATAAACTGCGCACACGCTGCATGCTTCTTGCGGACGCTTTGAGTGCTTCATGCGATACTGATTCACATGGGGCCTTCGCTCCTCCTCCCTCTCTCGGCTTCTCACAGACCTGTCACTGCTTGACTCTCACCGCTCGGCACAGTGGGATTGACCCACTTCTTACACTGGTGGGCCCGAGTGAAGGCCCACAGGAGAGTCAGAGCACACACACACACACACACACACACACACACACACACACACTCAAACACGTCACATTATACATGACTAAGGACACATGATAACATATGCTGATGAATAAAACATGTCATTATTGGTACCTAATAATTCCATCAAGGAAGTGTAGCATCTGCAGCTCTTCAGGAAGATACACTGCACTTGACATGGATTTGAACCTAATGCCCATGTAAACACACACATATGCTTCCATATGAAGAAAGTCACGAGTCAGGTTAAACGATATTCAAGGTAAAAAGGTTTTTAAGAGTCTTGAGTAGCGCAGTCACTTCAGAAGCCGTTGTGTGACAGCCTACTATGTTACAATTTGTTCAAAGAGGCCCATTGTGCTTTTTGGGGTTTCCCCTCATCTGTAGTGTGCTATATAGGTTTTTGTGCAGGTACATTGTCTATAAAGGCTAACATCCCAAAGTTCCCTCCAGAGGGGGTTTCTCTCCCACACCCTCCCCCCCCCCACCCTGAAACGCCTCCATTTGGACTCCTTTCCGTAACATAGTGACATCACTATGTAACCCTACGTGATAGGCTAAGGGGTACGACATCTATAAGCGGTTGACCAATCAGAGCAGACTGAGCTCTGGTTTCAGACAGAGGGTGAAAAGAGGTGCTGCAGCACAGGTAGTATGAGAAAAATAAAGAGCTTTTTGAACATTAAAGAATGGAAACATGTCACAGTGGAGGCACAAAGTACTATATGAACTTGAAAATGAGTATAATATGTCCTTAATCAGTTTTCTTTAATTACTATACTCATCCAATTAGCTTAAGGGATTTAAACCTAATGCATATATAAACACACATGTGCTTCCATGCAAAGAAAGTCAGAGTTTAATTATTCTTAAGTCAGGCAGTAGTGAAATAAAACCATCTTTGTGTGGCTGTATTGGCTAACTAGAGTGACTCACTACGGTGTCACCCTTTTCTAACCATCTTTTTAGTTTGAAGTACTCGTCTTACCCATTAACGTAATGAGACAAAGGTCTGGCTGCATGAGATTAGGACAGGACACGAGACAAACTATTTCCTGTCCAGCATCTGACTCCACTGTTCCCCCAGTATATCACACGATCTCCCTTTTCTATGCAAAGACCAAAGGGATGTCGGCGCTCTATAGAATTGCATCACACACACACACACACACACCACAACACACACACACAACACACACCACACACACACACACACACACACACACACACACACACACACACCACACACACACACCACACACACACCACACACACACACACGTGTACCATGACCTGCAGGCATGCATATGCAGCTCCAAGGTTACCTCCAGCTACGATCCATGTGAGGAGAAAGATATCTGGACAGCGTCTTTGATGTCAAAATGATGAGAGCATTCTGAGAGCATAGGAGAACACAAAGGCAGTGGTGCGGGGTCAGATCTACACAGGAGGATATTTGAGCCGTACAGTGCCCTCTGGTTTAACTTATTCATCAGATGCCTGCACAAGGAATTCACAAAGACAGGGACAGTGATTCAAAGGGGAGTGGTGTTGTGAAGGGGTGTGCTTTACGTGTGCACTGCAGATCTTTGGATCAAAAGAAGTATACATATGGTATACACATGGTCCCTCCCAAGATAATCTCTCAGTGACAGGCAGTATTACATGTCTCTTTCTGTTCCTGGTTCAAACATAGCTTTAATGTAAGTGATCATTAAGTGGAGATTATGTTAGAAGCTTTGAACCACACAAAGCAGTTATTCTATAGTATATATATTCTATAGTTTTATTGAATAATCACACCAGGGAAGTTCCAGGTGTGACTTGCATAGTTGACTGAACTAAAAACTGATATTTTGTTTGCTAGCTAATATATAACACCTTTAGAATACATTATATATAGTATGTGACCTCACACCTAATAAAAATGCTGTTTAAGTGTGATGGAAAGTGGGAAGATTTTAAAAATGTAACTACACAATTAAGAAAACATCATGCTAATAACATTGGACTAATGCCTCGCCTTTGATACACTCTTTTCGAAAGTTACTTAACAGATTGCAATTTCCTGTAATGTTGTTTGCACTACAGATGTTTTTTTGTTTTTTTTGCAACCTATTAACACTTTACTCAAGCCTTTACTAGCTAAGACATTCTTAAGTTTCAAAAGTACACTCAATAACAGCTTGTATAGGGCTTAGGGAGGACTTTAGATTACATACGAGACCCCTTCCAACACCATTCAAATTGGGCATTGCAGGTTTAGTGGCAAAAACTGAAACAAGTTTATTTAAATATATATATGCATTTCGTATAGATTAAATAATGTCTTCTCTGTATGCAGACTTTTTCCTTTGTTAAATGTAGGTTCACTGCTGCTGATGTATCATTTTCAGTAGTTATAGCACATTCAAAATGACTGCTAAAAGTATCATTAGCATCTTTAAAACTATAGAGATGAGATGATATCCGCAGTACAACCCTGGTGTAATTAGCGCTTTTGGAGGAACTGTAGCGTGCTGTGTGTGTCTGTGCAGGATATCAGGCTGGTGCAGGGAGAAATTGGGATGCTCAGGGAGAGGTCAGGATAAAAACACACAGCCTGGCTCGCTGGCAGCACACCATGCCTGTCAAAATAGAAATCCCTGCAGTTTTGCTCTGCGTGACATAATTAGTATGTGCAAGTGAAACCTCACTGCTGTTCCGAGGTCTCGAAGGAGCGAAGGAAACTGCTCCATGCTTAACAACAGAGACAGAAATGAGAGTAAGAGAAGGACTGTAAGGAATGTAATGTGTTGGTGTCGCACATTTACAGTCAGACTGGCTCTTAAGTATCATTTTTGACATACTTGTACTTCTGTTTAATGCTTTTTGTTCTTCCACACCACACGTCTGCAGGGGAATTGTTCTACCTTACGGCACATTTATCTGACATTAATAAATACTTTTAACATTCAAAATACACATGATAATATGATGCAGTACGAATACCACTGTAATTTACCAATTATTTTATTTAGTGATCTAAAATTGGCTTGTGTATTTATTAGTAATGAAACTGAAGTATGCAATATTCAAGAACATATTGTAAAATGTTGTTAAATGTAAGGACATATAATGCTCTTATTTCAGGTTGTTACATAAAGCCCACACAAATCAGGCACTCCAGATACCCAAATGTATGTTCACAAGCACTAATAAGCTAGTTTTTATTAATATATCTACTTTGAGGAAACATGAGTATTTTAGACCAAGGTTATATCTAGGTTTGACCTTAATGTACTAAAGTATTTCTCCACCACTGCAGGACGAGCCCGAGGGCGGGGAGACAGGGAGGACACAGGAATGGAGCTGCGAAACACAGGGCATTGCTAAATAATAATGACCTTCCACTATTGTGTTCACTATGGCCCCATGGATTAGTGTTGGTGGACCATTCAGTTCTGTGGTTTGTCGGTCACAAAGGATGAGCTAATTAATATGGTATTTAGCCCCCACCGCCTCCAGTGACAGCCACACACCCCTCGTTAGCCAGCCCATCAAGGACAAGGGTCGGACTGCTCCCGGGAGGGGACGAGAGGGAGACGAGTGAGAAAGGTAGAGAAGGGGAGAGTAGGGAGAAGAGAGATGAGAGAGAGGAGAGCAGAGAGAAGAGAGAGAGAGAGAGAGAGAGAGAGAGAGAGAGAGAGAGAGGGAGAGGGAGACAGAAGGAGACAGAAGGAGAGAGAACCAGAGTTTTTTCTGGCTTTGCCTTCTCAGCAGCCCCGGAGTCACACGACTCTGTCTCTGTAACGGGAACAAGTGATTATTTCTGAAAAATGGGGAACTTTGTCAAAACGTATCCCTCCCACACACCATCTATCTTTCTCTCTCTCTCTCTCTCTCACCCCAGCTCTTTATCACACACACACACAAGCTCTCTCTCACACAAACACACACAAGCTCTCTCAAACACACATTTAAACGTTCATGTCGAGCGTGCGTGGGCACACACACACATTGGTGATTTCAAACATACACAGCTGTGCAAATATGCAAACACACACTTAGAGGAAATGTGTGAATGCTTACTCACACACACGCACACACACACACAAACACATACAGACACACACACACTCATGCACACACACACAAGGACTTAAGCTCTGAGGCATGTTGTTTGATTGATCCCATCAAGCGAAGGGCATCTCTGCCTGTGAGGAGTCATGTGGCATTCAGCATCATTCTGCCAGCAAATCAAGCATCAGTGATGAGGGATCAGAGGGCACACTGAGATCTGCTCACATCTTAGACATTATAGGAACTTCACAAAGGAAAATCTATGCCATGTATATCCTGCACCTGCTGCAGCAGAACTGAAAAAAATATCGTTCACTAATGTCAAATGTTATGAATACTACAATGTAAAATCTCCATTACAGCTAATATTCCTTCATTCAAAATCCTGCAAAGCTACGGAAGTATTATAGGTTAAATGCACATATTATTCTATAATAATGATCAACTTTATTTATATGGCACTTTTCAGAGAGAGTTACAAAGTGCTTTCAAATGAAAACAGTACAAATTGTATACACACAAAGAATGGAATTAACTAAAAACCAGCAACTAAACCCATGATAAAACAGAGAGAGTAAAACAAAGAAAATATTAATTAAATAATATAATAGCAGTTCAAACGTACATAATGTATTGAACAATGTCCCTGTTACATTATTAGATTATAATTAGTGATTCATCAATGCGGAAGAGGCATTTAACTGTTGTAACATGTCCATTTTGGAGTATTTTTTATACAGTAAGGTGGATTTAAATAAAGTAAGATAGTTTCATCAGGTGGTTCCCAAACTCAAGGTCCGGCTCCCTTCAAAGGGTTATGAGATAATTAATCAAGCATCGAGAAAACATTAAAAATAATAAACTAGGTTCTGCTATAAGAACAATTTGTATCGTTTTGTGAAATGTCAATTACATTAAAGTTATAACTAATACAATAATTACTGCCATTTGGACAAACATTCATTTTGCTTGTTCGACATCATTAGGCTGTGTTTTTCATTTCTGAGATGATTGAGCTGCCATACGCTCTCAAACTGAAATCCTTGATGTGCAGTTTGCCCTTTGCCTGGACCCCTTTTTCTAACTTTCTAACTTAGAGGAGCAGGAGTCTGCATGCTGCCAAAATACACTAAAGCGATCCCGAATGCAAACACAAAGAGATGAACCTGAAATTTGAGGAGGAACATAAATGTTTGCATGCATACGTTCCAAACAATCCTCACTGTGATGCAGGTTTTCAATTTAGAACTGTTATCTTAATGTCAAGTGGAGGAAAAGTTAGTTTTGGAAAAATGTCAGACAAGTGCAGCCAAAATCAATGTTTCATATTCAGACACTGTGACCTTCTTTCTGACAGATGTGTTTATGTTTCTGATTCCTTCCATATTAGTTCCAGGGAGGTGTGTGGCGCAGTGGGTTGGGCGTTGGTGTTGGGATCAGGTTCAAACCCCACTGCAGTCAGCATGTCGTTGTGTCCCTGGGCAAGACACTTCACCCCAAATTGCTCCTGTGGTGATTGTCCACAGTATTGAGTATGTAAGTCGCTTTGGATAAAAGCATCTAACAAGTGACATGTAATGTAATGTAATGTAGTTCCTCTCATAATGACAGCAGACAAACAACGTTAGCCGCTTAGCAGCTAGCTGGTGACCATAATGGAGAATGTATACACTAAAGAGCCTTATATTTAAGTGCTGGTGGAGACCAAAAGTGTCAATGAAATCTGTAATGGTGTTATAAAAACGTCTTAATCTACATATTAATCATGCAATACTTGTAAAAAACTAAAACATGTTAATATTCCTAATGTTACTGCAAACAGAAGAGCTGTATTTGTTGTGCAATGTTTCCAAACAATCTTCAGAATGAATCTTGATTAGGATTTGTATAAAAATGATGAGTAAATTGCACCTTGCATAAACAACAAACTTTTTGGAAATTATAATTATGTTGATTCTGATCGCAAGTTGAAGAGTTGAGTCTAAAATAGCAAAAATCCAAAGGAGAGAACCGTCTGTGTTCCTTTGGCCATTTTAATGAGCAAACTCCTTCTTCCACCACCAGCCACCACATCATTCCTCTTTACCTCCCCTCAGTACTCTCACAATTTACGGAAGTCTGCGCCTCCTGCTTCAAGACGTAGGTGCTTTTTTCTTTCCTCTATTTGTGGAGTAATGTTCGGTTGAGCTGAGCCCTCTTGTTAAATGTAAATAATTTACCTTTACCTTTATCCTGATGGAATCTTAATTGTGCCTCTCCGGCTCGCCTTGCAGCAATTCATCAACGTCCTCCTTGACCAGTAAAAGATGCGCTGTCTGTCGTTGGGAACATCTAGAACTTTCTACCACTTTGAAACAGAGTAAGAGGGTGCACAGACAATGAGAGGCGCGCACACACTGGTCGAGATTAATGACAACTCTCCACCAATTAAATGAATGTGTGCTGTTTTCATCTGATGCTGCTGGTCATCTATTGTTTCTGGATATTGATCTGTATTTCAATGGAGCAAATACAACAGAGAACAATAAGGGCATTATGGGCCGGGGCCATGTTAGCTCAGGAGCATTTGAAGCATTATTGGCGTATCCATTCATTCCAGAGCAAGGTATTCATTAAACTGCGAGGCTGATTAATGCAAAGATGAGCCGCGTGCACATATTGGCCTCGAAGCCATTCAGAGGGCAAGGGACCGGCTGTGTGTGTGTGTGTGTGTGTGTGTGTGTGTGTGTGTGTGTGTGTGTGTGTGTGTGTGTGTGTGTGTGTGTGTGTGTGTGTGTGTGTGTGTGTGTGTGTGTGTGTTGTGTGTGTGTGTGTGTGTGTGTGTGTGTGTGTGTGTGTGTGTGTGTGTGTGTGTGTGTGTGTGTGTGCAAGGGGAGGATCTGAGTATAAGAGGGAGTGAGGGGGAGGGGTCGACTTTTAATTTTTCATTCTTGGCATATCAGCCTTGGAGGGTCTCGGTGGTGCAGTAAAAAGCCATGCATCTCAGCCACGTGATACGCAGATTGTAATTGTGAGCCCACTGGCTTGAAATGAAAGTAGCGTTCGTCCATTTCTCAACACGCACGGCTAAAAAACTAGACCACAAAAACCCACCACTTCCCTTAGCGAGAAATGTCCCTGCACTCCCACAGCCTCCGCTCTTTACCAGAAGAAGCAGCAGCAGCAGCAGCAGCAGCAGCTGACAAGGCAACAGTGGCTGTGCGTGTGTGTGTGTGTGTGTGTGTGTGTGTGTGTGTGTGTGTGTGTGTGTGTGTGTGTGTGTGTGTGTGTGTGTGTGTGTGTGTGTGTGTGTGTGTGTGTGTGTGTGTGTGTGTGTGTGTGTGTGTGTTGAAGGGCCTACGCTGGTCTCTGCTGAATTATTGGTGCTTAATTCTGTTGTGCTGCCGAGCCAATTATTTGCCCTTTCAAAAGCTTTAGAACATACTCAGAAAGAGAAGTACAAGAGAGGCATATTTTTAGCATAGCTAAAGTCCATATATGTGCTGTCCTAGCTACACAAATACACCACAAGTGTACCTTTTCATTCAAGGTTGTGATTTTAGAAATATGACGTGTTGTGCAAAAGCATTATCGTCCTAGTGACAGTCATTCTGCTTAAGAGTGGATCTAAAATAACAAAAATCTTCCCTTTTGGATTTCAGAGTAAGTGTAAAGCCTTCAATTCTGTGTTCCTTCTGTTGTTCACACATCAGTGCACTGGCTGAAAGAAAGAAATATGAAAGACAATAAACTGATGAGGTGAGAGGTCAATTGTGTGTGTGCATGTGCATGTGTGAGGGATGGAGAGAGAGGAGTAAATATGCGTCTGGGGCACAGGTGACATACTGTAGTGTGTGTGTCCTGGTGATGAGGGGTCAGCTGAGGGTCACAGCGATCCAGTTACCCTCACCTTTTCTCTCCATTGATCCCTCCCATTCCTCTGATACACTGCTGTTTCTATATTGACATCTAACTATACAGACGAATGCTGGAAGGCATGCAGTCTTCCAGTGTCTGAGCTCTTTATTGAGCCGTTCGAGAGTCGCTAATGACCGGCATAGCTCTCAGCTTTTCTCCTCCACCTACCCTGACCTCGGTTCTCATCTAACGTATGATCGCTCGCGGCCATGATGTCATCAAGACCACATTTCTGTCTTTCAGTATTTTTTATCAATACTCACTTCTGTCTTCTCTCCAATTAGTCTTTTCTGTTCCCTTTTCACTCCTACTATAGTTTAACTCTCCAAGGCCCCTCCTCCTTCCCTCCCCATGTGCTCCCCCGCCCTGCACACCTGCTCAGGGACCCTCGGCCCGTGCCCCCCGCCCGGGCAGGGTTGGGAACAGAACGGCCCCTGTGTTTCTGATATCATCACATAGCTTGCATGCTTGCTCCTCTTCCCTCTCCTCTCTCTCTCTCTCTCTCTCCTCTCTCTCTTCTCTCTCTCTCTTCTCTCTCTCTCTCCCTCTCTCTCTCTCTCTCTCTCTCTCTCTCTCTCTCTCATCTCCTCTCTCTCTCCTCCTCTCCTCTCTCTCTCTTCTCTGTTTCTCTCTCCCCCCTTTCCCATCCCCTCCCTGTGCCACCGCCTGCCAGCTTACCTCAGCCAAGCCTATAACCGCCCCAGCTCCGTCCCATCCCTCCATCCCCCCCCCTCCACCCCCCCACCCTCTCTGCATCTGCCCTGCCCATACATCACCCCCCTTCTGACAGGCTACTCAACTCAGCACCCACATGCCTTGGTCTCATTCTTTTCACCTTTCGTCATCAGTTTCATCAATTGCAGCTGTCAACTGTGAAACAGACGTCTCGTTTGAGTGTTCTTTTCAGGAAGTGAGAAAAAACTGAATCAAAACAAACAAGGGATATGCATTTCAAAGAATTGTTTCTCCGTTATAGCTCTAGCTCTGAACAAAGGCAAATCAAATAGTATAATAAACAAGATCATCTATGTATATATTACCTCAGGTTACAGCAGACTACCTGTTTTACTTGTCTTTAAGCCAAGCCAACGCCTTTTATAAGACAAACACGAGAGTGATATTATCTTCTTCTTATCTAACTCTTTGGAAGCAAGCAAGCAAGAAACGCCCTGCTCTTCAGAACGTTTTATCACCTCTTAACCCTGACACTGTTTTCCCCCTCCTCCCCTCCCACCGTACCCGTGTCTCGGTGCAGGTGTTCCCATTGCCGTGGGGTGAAAAGCAAAGCAGCAAAGAGAAGGCAGAGCTTCGCTTCATTCAGCTATTGAGCTAATGGATCCTCATTCACCACCCACACTGCTTATTAGGCCTGCTTTAAATAACCGAAAAAAGAAACAGAGAAGCTGCAGTCGGTTCCTTCCCGAATGCTATTCACAGATCGCACACTGCATATTACTACGGCTACACCGGGAAGGATATAAGCTCTCTGTGTCATTATTTGATCAAGTGGTTCTCAGTCATGCAGTGGTCTGTATAGTAGTACTTGAGGGAATGAACACCCTTGCGGGCCCCTCTAAGCATCTATTGTGTCCGTGTAAAGAAACCCCTATGGAACAGGGGGCCCCATTGTAGAAGAAATTGTTCATTTATTAATTCATGCTATCAGGTTGCTGGGTTTCATGTTTGACAAAAAGCGCCAGCAATGAGCAGATTGGTTACCAACACCAGCTGTCCAGACTAGACTGTCCCGATCACCTCCTACTCTTCCACAGCTCCTGATGTACCGTCCTATCTGTGTTCTTATCGCTTCATCATTCCTGTCCTTCCCCCCTATTCGTTGTGTGTACTCTGTTGCATTAAAGGTCTGGATCAGGCAGATGGACAGGGCCTCAGATCAATCAGAGATCAATACTTTCAGACTGGCTGAGACGGCCTCTGCAGGCTGACGGACATCTGACGGACGGCTCTGATCCGGTCCAGTCTGGGATAGTTTCCTCTGCTCATGGATCGGCTTAGTTTAGCTTGGTTTGGTTTAAGTCCTGTCTGGTCTTGTTCAAGTCTGACATGTTAAGATTACAGCTGGAAATGTTATACAGTTTGTGAACAAATGCAGTTTCCGATTATTCAATCAATATTTAAAAAAGAGCAGACTTTAGAAGGCACTCAAAAACATTATTTTGTGTACATTAACAGAACAAATTAGTATGATATGCTTTTTTTCTTTCCAGCAAAATGTTCCTTTCATTTTTAGACATAATACATTCATCTATTTTACATGTGCATGTTCCAACATTTGAAATTAGCAGTAAAAGAGGGCAGCATGGCTCAGATGAATGCAAAAACATTCACATGTTTCCGTATTTTCTCTCTCTTCATTTAAAAGTCAAGGTAGAAGACAGCTCTGCTAAATGTCAGAAAGCTGCAGGGGGGAAACCACAGAGAGAGCCTGGTTTTATTGTTATGCTCTTTGATTATACGCAGGTCAAGTGGAAAGTCTATCTTCATCCTTTGAAAATAACCTTTTCCCTCAGAAGAAATTGCCATGTACCGCTGTTTATAATTGCCCTGCACCAGGAGAAAGGCTCACAGATGAATGAGGATACAGTTGCCACTTGACTTCTACTCTCATATTCTCATTTTCTTTCCCCTTGAACACGAGGTTGAGACGAGTCTGAACAGAAGAACACGCTGACAGAAAGCAGACTGAATGTTGGCTCGCATCCCTCCCCACCTGCCTCCCACCTTCGCAGCACTGCCCTATTCTAGGTCAGTTTTCTGATGATAGACAGTGACAGAGCCGAGCAGAGCTTCACGGTTCCTGCCTGTCTTCCGGCTGAGCGTCTGGTGTGTGTTTGATGTAGTCCAGGCTCACAGGCCGGCCCCCTCTCTGACTGTTGGCCCATGACACCAAAACTCAGACAGAGCTGAAATCTGGAGGGCAGGAAGGAAGGAAGCACACTTCCAAGACTGTCAACTCAGAAAGAAAAACAACAGCCAGTCATCACTCAGTCACTGCTTACACATTGTGACACAATTCAAGGGTTTTTGCCAGGTTGTTTTTATTGGAACAAGCCGAATGGAAACAAATGTGAGGTATTAGACATGTTCAAAAAGGGAACTAGTTCTACTTATTCAAAGAAAAGTTTTCTGAACTTTATTGCATGGCTCTGAGAACACTGATCCAGACAGAAACGTCTGAATAACTATGAAATTGATTATCATGAAATGGGGTGCAAATAATCATAGAAAATGAATCCTAGACCTTTCCATTCGTTCCACCAGCAGGTCAAGTTTTTTACTTATCCTGTAATTTAAGATGTTATAATGCAACCATTCATGGTGCCCAGAGGATGAATCCTAGCTTCTTGCATTTCTTCTTGCACCACCATAAGGTTGATGTTTGTGTTTTAAATGTACTTTCACAATGAAGATCACTGCCAGTTTTACTATACACTGATGAGCAAGTGAGCAAAACTATACATGATCTGGGGAATTATGGAATACTATTATTACAAGAAGTTCTAACAAATTACCACACCCTAGGAGTAATACAATGTTTAAGTCAATAACAGGAAATTATCATAACATTATGTTTGAATGCTTGCCAAAGGCTTCAACATCTACATATCTACTTGTGGAGTCTGTGCAGTCTTAAAGCTCTAAATTAAGCTCCATCTTACTGCTGGCTGTAGCTTCATTTACACCACATCAAAAAGGTATACATCTTCTCATCAAATACTCCGCAAGAAAACAACAGGACGTATATAACGTGTGAGCATCCTGCATGGTGTCTGCTTGTCTATGCTGTCTGTCTCGTACGTACCTATAGCAGTGGTGGAAAAACATACTTACTGTAAGTACTAAAGCTACTTAAGTATAATTCAATGCACTCTAGTTATACAACATTTATAATACAGCTGTAGGTATAGTTATATAAAATCAAGGTTTGACATTCAAAAATAAATTATGAGTAAACGATGCACTGTTAAAGATTCCCTGTCAATAAAAAACAATTTGACTATTCAACTTAAAATCATCCATACATTGTAGTTTATCGGTAATAATTATCGAATAACATAACACTGACAGCGGTCATTCAACACTCCTTTCACTACATAATTACAGTATAAGGTGTTATACCGATATGCTAGTGAGCTGGTGGTGGGACAGAAAAAGTGCTGTGTAAATGTAAATATCTTACTTTTTGAATAGTAAACAGTCAAAGTTCACATGAAATGGTAAAAACAGAAGGAAATAACATACATTTCTCCGGAGTATTGTGTTTTTTGAAAAATGGCCTTGACAAAAATCATACTGCACACTGAAAGGGACATCAAAATACACCGTCAGCATGAACGTTTGTATTCTTAGTGCATTTAACTTTCCCCCTGGGCGCTTCTAAACCTGCTATGTGAAGAGGGTTTGGCTGAAGGTCATGACGTGAGTCACAAAGCAGAGCGAGCTCCAGTTTCCTGCCAGGGGAGTCGGAGAGTGTTTCATGCTTCCTTGCTGGGACAGGAAGTGGAGGGGTAAACAGAGGGAATCCCACACGCTGACGAGGAAACTCCACAGTGCCGTCCTACACTCACCCCGCAGGGACTCTTTCTCCCCCCCTACACACACACACACACACACACACACACAGCCACACACACATGGATGCATTGCTACACACTTAAGTCCACATGTGCATGCACAGAGTCCCTCATGTCCTCAGTTAGAGACAATGGTTTCCCATGCAGCGTCTGCCAGAGATAACAATTCAAATCACATTTGTTCTTTAAATATGTTCTCCTTGTTTCATTCAGTAACTTCTGCATGCTTTTCAAGCTTTGTTTTGGAAATGCACAGCATGAAGCGTGGTCATTTATGTGTGAGCCTGCTGTGATGGCTTATGTCTCTTTTGACAAGGAGCATTACTGGGCACAGGGCAAAAATGAAAGCTGCACGGGGAAAAATTAAACCACTCTTATATGCACTGAAGATGATCACCCTTGTGATGCAATAACGTGCAACATGCCCTTTTCAGAGGAATTAACCTAGTTTGTGAAATGTCAGAGCCATTTCTCACCTTGGCACTGCGCTTTCTCCCCTGTTAGCGTGTGACCCTATTTCTCTTATCAGTGGCAGCCATGCAGGACCTCGGCTCATGTGTTAATGTGTCAGTCATTTGTGCTGCACCTAAATATGTATCTGGGTCTGAGGCTTTGCATTGCTGATGTGTGTGGATGTGTTTCAAATGTGTGGTTTCTGTTTTGTTTTGACAAAAGTGTAAAGCCGAGATCTGACTAATGGGAAAGTGATCCGGAGCCTTCTGAATATTTGATGTTAATGTAATAGGAAAGTCATAAAAGCTTTTCAGACCTCAATTTATCCAGTCAAAGTCATCGATTTAACCTGTAAATGTATAGACAGCCCCTTCCTTTCCCCCCCCAGCTCAACGCAGTGAATGTTATGCCCGTAAATCGCACATCCAAATCACAGTGAGGATTTTTTTCTTCCACAATTTATATTCCAAGGGGCTTAACTATCTAATTTGAATTATTTACTTATGGGTTTGATATAGAGACTGGGGAGCGACTATTGATCTGAAAGATTTAGAGCCTGTTGGCTAAGCTAAATGGCAGCATTTGATGGTTAGTGGAAATGCTGTGGGGGTCTGGTTATCTCGTCTTCATAAATATATGCATAGCACAGTTATATATAGTAGGCTAAATCAATCTGTTTTCCATTTTTCTAAATGTTATTTTACCAAATTTAAGAAAACTGGACTATTCAAACAAACATTTCACGCTGACAAATGTTAATAAAAGAGGTCTCTTGAGCCTTGAGAAATATGTCACAACACATTTTATGATGAATTTTTAATAAGCAGCATGCTCCTGTTTTATGTGTTGTGCAGAAGATCTCGGGCAGCAGATGTAAAGGAGGGTCGCCACTTAAGGCCTGAGGCCAGCGACCCTAATGCTGGCTCAGACTGCCACACTTCTGTGATGATGATGATGATGATGATGATGATGATGATGATGATGATGATGATGATGATGATGATGATGATGATGATGATGATGATGATGATGATGATGATCCAAGGAATGGTGCATGTGGGTCAATGAGTGCCTGCCAGGGCTGCGCAGAGGGCGGGGGGGGCGGCCAGGACAGAGTACAGGGATCAATACATAATATCTTACAAATTGAATTCGACCTGGATCGACCCAGAGGGCGTGTGTGACCGGCTGAGAACCGCGGACGAGTGCACAGTAAATCCTACTGATCAGTACGGAGGGCACAGAGGAGGGGGTGGCAGGAGGGTGGGCTGTCCTCTCACAGGGGCGTCTGCTCTGGTGAAGGAGGCGTGAAGAGTTGGGTTTAGAGGGCTGATGGAGAGGAGAGAATATAGAGCAGGAGGGGGGGGGTAGGGAGAGGGGAAGACATGGAGGTTTATCACCTCCAGTCAGGGGGTCACTCACTTCTCGCTGTCATTATCTTCAAGAGGCTTCACCCCCAATCTGTCTCTCTAATGGCAGGCATGTTTGGACACAGTCAATTTTATAGTCTCATCTGGGCTCTTCAAATGTGTATTTATGAGTCTGTGTGGGTCCATGCATCTGTGTTAAGATAGAGAAATCTTGTGTTTCAAACATGGCTTTAAAGCATGCTATACTCTTTTTTGTGGAGAGCTAGATGTGAAGATTTCTACCAACCTCTGCATGTTATCTTTTGTAAATAAAAGAGCTCATTATTGAATTCATGTTTATTCTAGTTATACAAAAAAAAAGTTTTATGGTGTCATGTAACTACTTCTTCGCAATGAGTAATTACCGGTAAGCCTGCAGGAAATGAGTGGTTCCCGCAAACTAATAGTCTAGTACAACACCTCTGACTTTCTGAAACATTATCAAAAGTGTTTTTCAAAGGCACAACCAGCCTATGTTTCACACTATTATTCGGCAGTTACACTATAAGTTTCAACAACAAAAACAAGTTTGGGGCACACTGTCCTCCTCTCTCATTTTTGTAAACCAAGGTGGTTCACCCAGGGCGAGGCTCGGCCATTGCACCCCGGCACTCAGTCGGTTCTCAGAAGAAACTAAAGTGAAACTCAGAGCCATAAAAGGTAATCCACCTACAGTGTCACAAACATTGTGTGACAAAGGCCGATTGAAAAATAATCTGTGCAGCGGAAAAGCTCTCGGTCAATTCTTACCCAGAAGACCCTTTGGTATGGCCGGGCTCCGGTGACACGGGGCCGATGTGTGGGTGTCGTTTACATGGAGGCTCTGCTGAGGTTGAGGGCACATTTATTTGAATCTGTCTAATTGACATGTTGGGATCGATGGGGGAACAGAAAGCCTCTCTACTGAATCCGCCAATACAGAGCCCGTCCCCTGGGCCCCGACACGATGGGGCCCGCCACCATATCAGTCACAACCAGCACTGAACTAAAAGACACCTCACCCCCTCCTCAACCTCACTTAAACACACACAGACTGGGGAACAGGCCGCTCCAGACACACATACACACAGACAATCAAACACACAATCCCTATTGATCACGGCCCCCCTGTTGTACCAGAGGCCCCTCACTGTTTTAGGGGAGGGGGAGGGAGGGCAGCCTAGCAGGAGGGTCCTGGATGATCCACTGATCCCACCGTGGACAATTGGATCACACTCAGTGGTATCTACTGGAGGGCTGCTGATGTGTCACTCACAGCTCCATTGTTAATGACAACCCCAACACACACTACATCATCAATGGAGAAGGAAAGAATTACATTACCACTGTTTTTATGGATAAAATAAATAAGGTTATCATTATTGATACTATTCTATATTATTATTAGTGTTGTTATTGTTGTTATTATTATAATTATTGGTATTAGTCTTAGTAGTAGTAGAAGAATAAATACTATTATTATTAATATTTTAGTAATATTTATAACATAATAATTAATACAAAATTGCCAATACTAATACTACTATCCCTACTACTACTACTACTACTACTACTACTACTACTACTACTACTACTACTGATAATAATAATAATAATAATAATAATAATAATAATAATAATAATATAATAATAATAATAATAATAATAATAATAATATAATAATAATAATAATAATAATAATAATAATTATAATAATAATAATAATAATAATAATATAATAATAATAATAATAATAATAATAATAATAATAATAATAATAATAATAATAATAATAATAATAATAATAATAACACTTTTAATTTGTTGTGCACTCTTTGGGTAAAACACACTTTAGATAAGTTAAAAGGATCAGGATCATCATCTTTTTATGACCCTTGATTGTTGACATTAATCATATTTGTACTACACTTCTCTTATAACATACGTCATATTTCCTGTATGGGGAAAAAACATTGCCTCTGACAGTAATCTGGGCATCTATTACATTTCCTCCAAAGCGTATTCTGTCAAAGGAAATGAGCAGTACGTAATCATATTTTGTAGGTGGTTGCTGATAAACTAAATTAGACAATTGAATATAGACAACAGGACTCGTCTTTGAATTAGATTTGTATCTGGTTTGTCAGCTTCTAAGCCCTTAGTGTAAATATGTTTAAACTCCACAACTTTAAGAAAAGTTGTATTTATTTATTTGTGTAACCATTTCGTTTTATTTCGTACATTCCCACCTTTAGAAATGGTGCAGGAGGTTTGCATCTGGGTAAAGGTCATTTTAACTGTATTTATCATGTTCTGCCTTCAAATAGTCACATTTAAAATACTGGAAACTACTTAGACTGTAGGAATGAACAGAAACTAACAATTACCTCAATGGGGCTGGTCCTCATTTTGTGTTTAAGTTACTGACCCCATCAGTCAAATATAAACATATGCACATACTCTTACATTAAATGTTCCAAATGTACACAGTACTGTCTCTTGACTCCAATTGACCAACCAGATTGAGTCAAATTGTTCCAACAAAAGCACCATTTGGCAACGCAACTGCTGACACCCCATAATCCTACTTACTGCCACAGACACAGATGTTTCAACGTATGGCTCTTCCGAGAGCTTTACCATCATAAATCATAACCACTGACATACATGGAATAACAATCCCGCTTTCCCATCAGTGTGTGTATGTGTGTGTGGGTGTGTGAAGGGGGGTTAAAAAGGGGCTAATGATTGTAAGACCATTTCGGAGGAGCTTAAAACCCACGAGGCACCAGCACCTGTCCCGCGCCCTTCAGAGTATTGTAGGGAAACACGGATGATGATGGGGGGCTTGAGAAAGGGGGAGCAAATCCGTCTGGATAATTATAGGGGCCAAAAAAATCAGATGTTTGTCTGTAGGTGTGTGTGTGTAACCAGTGCCAAGCCCCCCATCATACAAACCACACGGGGTCAGAGTGGGTGGAGTTGGGCTTAGGGTTTGTCCCAACCCTCCCCAATCTGCATGCATACACACCTCCTCTTAAGCCCCCTATGCTTATGCACGTGCCTCATTCACTAAGCACCCCCCCCTGCCAACACACACAGATGCACACTTGTATCCCCTCCCCTACCCCCTTTTAAAAGAGGTTTGTTGTCTATGGATTTAGCCTTGAGGGCCAAATGAAATCTGACCCCCTTTCTTTAAACCTTAATTCTAATATACAGCAGCAGCATTAAGAAGCAACAGCTAATTACAAAGGATAAGGCCGTGGCTGCTAATGAGCGGGGTTCTGTTGTGGAGATAAATCTGTATGGATGCCGAGATTTTAATTAGGCAGCAGGGGGGTGAAAGGAGAGGGGAAGATGAGCCAGGCCATGAGGGAGTTATTTTCTTGGCCCAGGACACTTTACTCTTTGACTGACAACAAATCACCTACTTGAGTAATGGGTGAAATGTCCCTGTTTTGTAGACTTTCTTTATATTTTTCATTTATGGTTTATGCTTCTAGCATAAGTGTTCACTCTAAATGGGTCACCAGAGAGAGTACTGGAAGAAAATAATATTCAGTCATGGGTAAAAGCTACTTTCTAGGTAATACTAAATAATTTGGAAAGCTTTCCTGCAGAGACTGTTAAAGAAATGAGTTAACTGCTTCAGCCCTGAAGGCATCGAGGGCTTTGACATATTATATTTGAGCCATGACCTAAAAATTTGACAGCCTGAGATGCGTGCTTCTGGCATTTCTTTTTTTTGCTTTGTCCCTAATGCATGCATGCATGCTCGCCCGCAGTCCTCCTCCATTTCCCAGTTTGCACCATCTTCAACACCCTTCCAGCTGGTGGTGATAATTGCTTTGTTTCGTCGTATTTTTTGCTGCACCATCTATATTTTCACAAAATGATCAGATTGCTCCCATTCTCTCCTTCTCAAAAATGTGTTGCAGCCATATTGCTTATTTGGCTTTAACACATATGCATTTTCATCAGTCACACTTTTGATAATATGCTATAGTATTGTTTATGCTATCAGTGCTTCTTTCAAATGACTGTCCTTGAAAGTGGTGAACATATGGGGATTTTCCAGTGCAATGATTATCTTGAAAAGGACAAAACTAGCAAAATACTTATCGGATCCCTGGTCAATTTTCTGTAAGCACTCAAAACTTCCCTGTATCTATGTTTGCTCTGCGTGTGCTGTGCTCTGCAGCTGCTGCCTTTTAGACGTAGCGTACTAGAAATGACGTCAAGAAAGTGAGAAAGGCGAGTCTCTCTATCTCGCTCACTGGGGTTTCAGTTTGTTACCATGGCAGCAGCTGCCACTTCCTGCCAGAGTGGGTCTTCCTGTGTTCATTCATTTTTGTGTGCACGCTCCAGAGGAGTTACGAAGCGCTCTGTTTACATTACCATATATGGGGTTTTATGAACAATGGTCACAGGGCTTCCCCCAAAATCAAATAAACACCATTAACAGTATCCACACACAGTCGGTACACATACTCTGCACACACAGGCACACACATACACACACACACACACACACAAACACACACACACACACACACACACACACACACACACACACACACACACACACACACACACACACACACACACACACACACACACACACACACACCACACACACACACACACACACACACACACACACACACACCTTATCAGGCATTTGTAACTTCCCTCGTTTGCACACAATTATCTCCACTTACAGTTAAATGGAATGTAAATGGGTATGCTACTTGACATGGGATTTCAAGGGACTGTGGAACAAAGGATAAAGCATACAGCAGGTTAGGTTGGAGCCTGTTATTTGATCCGAATGTTAATTATGCCGGGGCTTTTATACACTGCACTTTACAGCATGAGAGCTGTCTGCTTTTCCGTTGCTAACAAGATAGTGTACAACAAACAACCATTATCAGAGCCATTTTGCTGTGCCTCTTGCACTTGAGTCTGTCTCTCTTTTGGAGGTTTGAAATTCACATTTCTTCTCAGTGGAAACTAAACTAACCCACGCACACAATGGGTGTTTCCTCGCTTCATGCTCAACAGGAAAGATGGGGACGACTAAGAAGCCCCAAGTCAGACAAGAAAAACAGAAATGCCTGTTGAAAAGTATTGTTTTGTGTTTAGGAACTGGGATGTGGCTCCTTCAAAAGTATCTCTGTCTGTATCTAAACAATGACTACTGACGTCCTACATACTTTGAGTTGATTAGCAGGATCCCTGCCCTGCCTGGCGTCTCGGAGGGAGGGGCGGACAACATCACGTACAGGTCGACTCCCGGCTGGAGAAAGGCCAACTAATTTACATTCAGCGCACGAAGCTACATGCACTCTGTCTGTATCCATGACCTCAGCTGTTTCAGCACACTGTAAAGCCATTCCATAACTCACAGCACCACATTCATTTATGGGAGGCCAAAGGTGAATGGATGGAAGGATAGCTGAATAAGTAGGGCGAAAAGGAATGGAGGAGGTGAGAAGGGAGGACGATGCGAAAAATGTACATTTATCTTGTTTCATACAATCTCTCTCTCCCTACTGCCCTCACGCCCTTTCCACTCTGGCTGCCATGAATACCTGTTGGAGGGCTTCCAAAACCACCGGCCTGCTCTTTTCATCGAGTGCTTAGCAGAAGGAATCACATCGTTTGTAAAAGAAGCATGGTCAGCAACGTGCAGCAACACTACACCTCTCACAATTAGCTCAGACACAGGCCTAATTAGGCAACAAGCCTGAGCATCTACTGGAGGTGAGGCTGCATTCACACCAAACCAGTAGTTGCGGCGATAAGCGCAGGGTTATGCGGGGTAGTGGGAGTATCACTTAAATTACCCATTTGTGTAAGCTATGCAGATTGTAGCAAGAGTAGAACTACAAACCAGAAATCCCCACATTCAATTAATGTCTGTTAGTCCCCCATGAAAGGGTTAAACAATTTTGGAAAGGGTCATCATGGCAGCTTTTAGGAACACAGTTGCTTAGTAAAACAGTGGAATGCTAGGTAAACAACATGTGTCTTTCCAGTTTTGTGATTTTCTAATGCAGCATGAAGTGCGTTTCTCAATGTCGAGGACGTTTTCTTGGTAGGACATGTCTTCTGAGTCAGGTCCTTCAGAAGCGAGGCAAGAATCCTTCCTAGCCTCGGAAAACGAAGAATGGTGGAACAGGCTAACAGGTGTGCAGGTGTGCGTCATATGCGAGGCCCCGCCTTAAATGGAGCGCGATTTACGCCAAAGATTTTGGAAATTGGTCCGTGCGCAAAGCATTGTGGGGATTTTAAGACCGCGGAGGATACACATGTGCAGCCTCGAAATTTCCCGCAACGAAGGACGCCGGCCTCGGTATAATTCCAAGGATCCTGGACATTGGAACGTTCCTTCCTCGACATTGAGAAACACCCCCTGTGTTTTTTCTCCTAGCATCCCCTGCGGCTACAGCTTTAGCATATTACCCACATTCAAATGAATCGGAGGACTGGCCTTTTAAACCTATCCCTAGATTTGGTTTGAATGCACATATGTCAACCCAATCTGACGACATTTCGTGTTATAGTCACAACATTTAATCTATTGATTTGTGTTCACCCACACGATTTTCCCCTTTTTTCGTGTCACACAGAACGATTTTAAAAGCAATGTATTTCTATTGGTAGTAGGCTATGTTTCGTGCCTGCAACACGTCTTTTTGTCCGGTCGGGTCTTGGAAGACCGGAAGCTGTGGGGTTCATAAAAACATGTTCTTACTCAATATCAAGCCACAATTATTGTTTTTATTTTAAATCGTATAATGTTGGACTTTTTTTGCCATCTGTGAGGAAAATAAATGGGGCTCAGAGCCTCAGAATAGTGAAATCTGTATTTTTTTTAATCTTTTTTTCCTTCTAATTTGTTATTCTTTTCTAAATAACACACTGTTATTTACTCAACAATTACACAATTATCCTATTTATTTGTTTAATTCCATAATCTCGGTCTTTTTTGGCGTCCGTCAGGAACTGAATTTCAAAATAAAAATAACCGGAAACAGACGTAGGCCTATATGGGACATTTCGAGCATCATTGCGATACACAGGGTGTTTCTCAATCGCGAGTAAAGCTGCTTCAGAGCCACTATTTCAAGCATACTATGTCATTGAGTGCCGCCGAAGTACTGTTCCAATCTCCAGCATACTTGGAAATCTACCGAGCCCGGCGTACTCCGTTTGGAGAAATATCGAGGCTGCACATGAGTAGACTCCGCGGTCTTAAAATCCCCACAATGCTTTGCGCACGGACCCATTTCCAAAATCTGTGGCGGAAAATGTAAGGCGGGACCTCTCATATGACGCACACCTGCACACTTGCTAGCCTGTTCCACTCTTTGTTTTCCGAATGGCAGGAAGTATTCTTGACTCGCTTCTGAAGCAAGATGCTCGGCAGACATGTGCTACCAAGCAAGCGTACTCGCGATTGAGAAACACCCACAGCCACTGAACTGATTACCCAAGATCCTCAGCTATGGTTTAAGCTCGGTGATTGGATGTTTTAGCCGCAATGCACTAGGATATAGGCCGTTTCTCAATTGCGAGGATATTGGCTTCCAAGACAATATTTCAAGGATGCTACGTCATCGAGTGCCGCCGAAGGACTGTTCCAATCTCCAGCATACTTGGAATTCCACCGAGGCCGCGTCCTTGGTTTGGGGGAAATTTCGAGGCTACACATGGGTAGACTTTGCGTCCTTAAAATCCCCACAATGCTTTGCGCATGGACCAATTTCCCCAAATCTGTGGCGGAAGATGTAAGGCGGGGCCTCTCATATGACGCACACCTGCACACTTGCTAGCCTGTTCCACTCTTTGTTTTCCGAATGCCAGGAAGTATTCTTGCCTTGCTTCTGAAGCAAGATGCTCGGCTCGGCTGTGCTACCAAGCCAGCATCCTCGCGATTGAGAAACGGCCATGGTGTTAATGCGAGTTTAGGATGGCCGAAAGACACTACGCTACCCATAATCCCCAGCTATCGTTTGGGACTACAGTCCCCGTGATTAATCTTCAAGCTCTGGGATTGGATGTTGGAGTGGCAGTGCGCCAAGGTTACGCCGAGCGTCAAACAGCTCTTTGAAATGGAACGAAACCACGGAGACTATCCAAAACTGGATTCGACCAGCCCCCCCCCCCTCCCCCAGAACTACACAAGCTGGCTATTGTGTTTCGCAAAATGTTCTATGGGACGTCTCTACTGGGAACGTTTTCGTTTTTCCCACAATTAGAAGTTGCCAGTATTAAACACATTGGTGTTATCAAATGTAAAACATGTAATTAATAAATGGGTGAAAATCGCTTGTGTCCATAATGGGCAGCATTAATATATACCCACATGACAGCTCATTGTTACTTTGTAATTCTACTCCACTACAATTCAGAGGTTAACCTGGTATTTTTACTCCACTACATTTATTTTAGTTACTTTGCAGATTCTGATTAATGATGTGTAACAACCCTTAAATCAGACTTAAGTTACACCTGAGTAAAATTCAGGGAAGGTGCCAACAATCAGGCGAGATATTTGATAGTTGGTGCTTGAGAAGACTAAACATTTATCTGCAGATCCCTATAAAGTATATTCATTACTCGTTATTCTCTACTAATAGTTAATTAAAGACTGTATATAATGGCTATTTTGCACATCCCTTTCAAGATTTCAAGATTTTCTAAGGTTTATTTATTTATAGGTGTAAAGCAATGAATGAAAAACTTGGGTCGCAGGTTCCTCAACAGTGCATTACAAGACATCTATCAATATGTGTGTATACCTCCACCATTAAACTGTCATATTCTGCACATTTCTTATACTATCTACATACATAAGAGTATAATTAATATGTATAATATCAGTTAAAATAAGTGCTTCAACATAGTTAACATTGCAGTAAAGCAATATATTAGACGTTAAGTACTTTGTCAGGCTTAATATTTATCTGTAGATACCCCCAAAGCTTTTTTCTTATTTAAAAGAAGACCTTAATCTAAAGTATTATTTAATGTTTAAATAAAGGTTAATTCGTTTATCTGTTTTGCACATCCTCCTATTAATATCTTTGTACATCCTGCACTAAACTGTTTTATTGTAGAGATCACTTACAGTATCTTATGTATGTATAACATCTGAAGATGTGTAGTTTTATTCATGTTTTCACATAATTTTACAGCATATTGCTATATTATTTCACATGTTTTACTTCTACACATTAATATCTGATTCACGTCACGTATTCAGTTTCCGTGGCAGTTGTTCCAGTTTGTCGAGAAGTCTTCTAATCAGGGCTCTATAAATAAAGAACTACGGCAGATGTGTAATTTAATGCAGCCGAACCGTGTATTACAATGCCGTTATGTGATGACTTTCAAAGAGAAAAGCAAGCAAACTCGGAATAAAGTATTATTTTCTTTTTTTTTTAAATGTTTTTCGGATTTCATATCGCATAAACACCATATCCCAACGTGCATTGCGGCTAAACAATCCAATCACCGAGCTTCAACCATAGCTGAGGATCTTGGGTAATCAGTTCAGTGGCTGTGTATCTGTTTCCGGTTATTTTATTTTGAAATTCAGTTCCTGACGGACGGCAAAAAAGCCTGAGATTATGGAATTAAACCTCTCTTGCACTTTATAGAGAGACGAAGTCCCTCCCCTTCCGGTGGGACTCATGGGACCTTATTTAGGAAAAAGTTTGTATTGAAGTCAATGGAGAGAGAAAGATTATCTTTCGATCCCGTTTGAATTGTGCCACGAATTACACATATGATGTTTGTCAATCTTAAATAATAATTTCCATGTCAAAAAAGTCACAGTTTGTCGTAAAACTGTTGAAATATAAGACTATGAAAAATACGCAACTAGAAAGACTACAAATCCCAGAATCCCGGTCCTGCATGCTGGCTCTACGGAACCGACTAACTCCCCTTGTGTGTATGTACAGCTCTCAACATGCCCAGACTTGTAGTGATTTTCACCTCTTTTAATACTTTTCGCCTCATTCTGAAAGAAAGAAGTGAAATGTGCCAACGTGACGGCCGTCTTGGTGTGTGGTGCGAGACGGGAGATGTAGTTCATTGAGCGGTTTCACACAAAAAAAGTGTTACTTCACAATTTTACGACACATTTTAATTTTTTGACTTGTAAAATTAACTTTTAAATTGACAAACATCATATGTGTAATTTGTGGCACAATTCAAACGGAATCGAAAGATAATCTTTCTCTCTCCATTGACTTCAATACATACTTTTTCCGAAATAAGGTCCCATGGAGCTCAACCGGAAGGGGAGGGACTTCGCCTCCCATGTCATAAATACTCGTGTATGCTGCTTTTGCTCTCTTGCACTTTTTGCATATCATGTATTTTGTTTTAGCTATGTTTGTAAAATGTAATTTTCTTAAATGTTTTATGTGAGGGATTGCGGATGGAAATTAGCTCAAAGCTAAATCTGGCACTGTTACGCTTGATACATTTTAATGTTTTAAGTGTTCATTACTGTGCATTGTTCCTGCCAAATAAATGATTAAATGAAAAAAAAATAAACAAATAAATAAAAACAAGGATAATTGTGTGTTATTGTTGAGTAAATAACAGTGTGTTATTTAGACAAGAATAACAAATTAGAAGGAAAAAAAGATTAAAAGAAATACAGATTTCAAATTCTGAGGCTCTGAGCCCCATTTATTTTCCTCACTGACGACAAAAAAAGTCCGACATTATACGATTTAAAAACAATAATCGTGGCTTGATATTGAGTAAGAACCATAGACTGTATATATAAAGAACATGTTTTTATGAACCACACAGCTTCCGGTCTTCTAAGACCCGACCGGACAAAAAGACGTGTTGCAGGCACGAAACACACTACCAATAGAAATACATTGCTTTTAAAATCGTTCTGTGTGACACGAAAAAAAGGGGGAAATCATGTTGGTGAACACGAATCAATAGATTAAATGTCGTGACTATAACACGATATGCCGTGAGACTGGGTTGCAACCATAGACTGTATATATAAAGGTTGCAACCCATATGTATAGAGACTCCAAACTGTGCCTCGTTAAAGATGAGAACAGGTTTGCATTTCGTTAATGTTGGACTGTCCAGGCCAGCTTGGCATCAACAGATCCAGTTTGCTATATGCTGCCATAACAGGCTGTACTTTGTAAATACATTTTGACAGGGTTGTAATGTCAGAGCTCTTCAGTGCAATCGATCATGTGCCACAGAGGCTGAAAAAGTGAAGATTAACAGAAAAAAACACTTTTTATTGTATTCCTTCAATGTCCGTCGGGCAAAAACTATTTTCTGCAGTTGTAAATCATACCACATGCCAATTTGCAAATATTGTGAACTTTGAATATTGTAGATATGTAAATCAGGAGAGTATATTCATACAAGAGACGCGAAGAGAGATGCAGAGAGAGCAAGAGGGAACTAGCATGAGGTGAAGGAAGCTCAGCCAATTTCACCCCCACAACTGCTAAAGGTCACTGGAGCAACTGCTGAAAGGTACCTGATCTTCTACTCAGAGGAAAAAGAGTGTGTGAGAGAGAGGGGAGAGGTGGAGGACACCGTCAAAAAGGGCATTTCACAAATAACAGTTGCCAGAAACCTTCCAAGTGCTAAATCTGTGAGTAACAGCAACATCAAAGTGCAGAGGCCAGAGCAGAAAGTGATAGCACCCCATAAAACAGCGATACAATAGTGAACTACAATTACAAAGAGTAAAAAGACCACTGTTCGTAGTCTGATATTTTATTTTATCCCAAAATGTGTGGGAGACAAAAATGTAATTTCTATTACATTCAAATAAAAATCCACATGCTTAAAATTTGGCTAAAAAATCTTAAGGCCATACTGTTCTGAAGCTTTTGATCATATCTCTCTCCAACAAGGCCAGCAGTGCATTAACTGGTTCCTCAAATATTCACATTTCCCAACTTTGCTGTGTTCATGAGCTTCAACATGGATGCTATTGTCCAAGGAATAAGGTATTTCAGAGTTGTGGGTTAGACTTGTTGGGGCATTCTCATGAGGACATCGTTTTCCTGATTTTTCCATCGCCACATGACTGCAGGACATATGTCTTATCTTGCAATGTTATCAACAGTAAAAGATGTGCACCAGTGGTTCGGAGCTGCTCCAAAATGTAATGGGATATTCCTTGGCCCATGTTACATCCTTCCTCCAAGTTTCATGAGAATCGAGCCAGTAGTTTTTCCATTATCCTGCTGACAGACAAACAGACAAACTGCCATAAACATAACCACCTTAGAGGATGTAATAAAAGTAATCCTAACATGAACAGAGGCAGTAATGCAGGGCACAGTATACTGTAGGTGTACGCCTGATAGATTGCTTTTATTATCAGTGCATTATGTTTGTTCTGATTCATTACAGAAAACTCCTCACGCTGTATACTACTTTGACATTTCCAAATTCCTCTCAGAAGTATTTGTCTTGGTATTAAAATAAATAAGTGTACTTTTGATGAGAGAACACTTGCTAAGCTTGAGGAGCCGCTGGTTTTGTTGCTAAGCAGCTTGATCCATTTATATTACAGTACAGAAGGTTTTTTTACTAATACTGTGGGCTTGTAGCTTCCTCAGAGATGATTTCCTCCTCTTTTTCTCCCAGCTCAGTGGTGTTTGATTAGTGAGTGCCATATGTCTGGGTGGGTGTACACATCCTGTTTACCCAGTTTCTAGGGTTTATTTTAACCATGACCTCTGTGTGATTTTCCCCGGGGTCAGAGGGTCAAGCTCCGAGGTCGGCTCCACATGGATGAGGATGGACAGCTGAGCACCTTAGAGTGCATGTGTGTGTTCCTGCAGAGTGTGTGTGTGTGTAGAGCCTGAAAAATATATCAACGGTTCTCTTCACAGCCTCACAGCTGCATAAATATCCATCAGGTAATGTTTCAAACAGAAAGCCATTCTTCTCTTTAAACTGTGCAGGGAATAAACAAAAAGAGACAAAAGACAACAAGGTCCCTGTTGACCATGCAAACAGCCCTGGGTCTTACAGAGGAGGAGACTGGGAAGCAGAGCTCTAATGTTTATGCCCTGACCTGAATTCAAAATGCATCATCAGTGTGTTCGCTTCATTACTCTCTTGTGCAGATGGGGCTTTTATCAGAGCAAAGAGCTTGTTTGTTGTCCTTATTTAAAATGATAAAAGCATATATTCAAAGAAGGGACAAGCATGCATGAAAGCAAAATATGGAAAGGGAAGGTTTTGAAGAAAACAACATCCACAAAGTAGGGAAAATGTTTTGCCTAAAAATGTATCCCTATAATAGCGTGAGCCTAAATCTGTCTTAAACACCAAAGAAACTAAAACTGTTTGATGACTACAATGCGAAAAGTTATAATATATAGAATACATTTCTGAAAGTAATAGCCTAGACTTTTGGGGTTATTAAGTACATTTAGCAAGATTGACACTTGGTTTAAATGAAGCTAGCATACCATGTTAGCATGTTTTTTATACTATTTAAAACAATTCAAATTAGATATTACTAATATTATTTGATAATTATTACCATAATTGATGACCTTTAAAGAAACTGCAGGGTTGGTTTTGTCACTTTTGGACAAACCCAGGCTAGCTGTTTTAATTTGTTGTGATTCTTTGTGCTAAGCTAAGCTAACCCACTCCTGGCTAGCCTCATATTTAGCACACATGAGATGAGAGTGGTCTCCATCTTCTTATCTAAAAAGGTTATAAAAGCTTTTTTTTTTTTTTAAATGTAACACCCTCAAGTGATTTTTATTGATTTAGCAAAGGGTAACTATCATACGGTAATCTGTCCCTGCAATCTGTGTTTTGCATGTTCACGGCGAAAACATCTTTTCATTTTCTTTCACTTTTTCTAATTCTTTGAAAAAAAGCACCTTGTTTTTCTTTCAGTGGTTTTGAACTAACTTATGAGAGGTAGCCTAATGCACATAGCTTATGCAGCCCTCACACACAAACAGCTAACTACACACACATGCCATGAACTTTCATTATTACAAGAGGGTATACTACACCCCTTCATGCGGTGTGACATCCTGGAATATTTTCCGTTATGCTTGTGTGTGTGCATGTGTGTATTTTTAAGTGAAGGGAGGATACAGCTGAGTGTGTCTTATCTTACATCACACAACGACGTGTGAAACCCCAACTCTGCGGAACTCCTCTCAATCCCAGAGCCACAGGGTTTCAGTTTGCGGTAGCAGCTGAGCCCTCTCTGTTCTCCTCTGTCTCAAAGCAGTTACATCCACAGACGGCAAGCTTGCAGAATGCTGCAGATAAATGTGGAGGCTGAGACTGGTGAAGTCAGAAATAGGCAGGGACTTCTCAGAAAAAGGCTTCTGATAGTTGCAGTATGACTAGAAGCCATGAGAATGTATCAACTGCACTTCATGCTCACGTTACATCCAGTAAAATGTAAAGCTGTGAACAGCAAACCGTCAAAAAGACATAATCAGTGTAAGAGCACATTAGAAGCACCTGCTGTATGCATTGTAAACATGTGGGCTCAGTCTCACTTGTGGTTTGTTGTGCTTGAGTCTCACCTAACTGACAAGTGAAGGAGAAACCCGTATAAAAAGTTAGTTTCTTTATCCCTTTTCCAATATTCTCTTTTCAGTTTACCGTTTTATTCTTGAAGAGAAAAAGAAAGAAACATCCACACACAAAAAAAAGGGCTCAATAACGACCAAAACACTATTCTGCATCAGAATAATAAAAAAAAAACTTTTGACTGATAAAATGCAAATCCCGATCTGTTTGTCTTCTTAGAATATTTACATTTAAGCTTTACATTTCATCCAATTGAGATATGCTTGGGTGTAGCTCAATGCCAGAAAAGCTTTCAATGTGATAATTAACAGCGGGGACTGTGGGCTGAAGCCTTTACCAAACATTACACCAGGCTGAATAACAAAGTGACAGGTGTTAACCTGAAACTGTTTGCGTTTACCTTACTCGGTTGGAAGCTGATAAAAGCAGGCAGCTAACATCTCCATATTTAGCCTGCCCCTTTATCTATCCTGTGGTTTCAGGGAAATGCATGACCATTGGTGGGCTAATCAATGAGCTCTCATCGATACCCGCTTTCATCCTGCTTCTCTTATCAAACTTTGCTGGCCCCGCGTTCACCACAGGCCACGGACAGAGAGGAGGCGTGTTTACTTATGTGCAGAAGGCCACTGTGTAGGAGGTTTCCATTACCAGAATCATCTGCAGAAAGAGGAAGGGAGGTCAGGCATGAGAAAAGGCCAAGGGACACATGTCTAGTCCTTGGCTTCTATCACAATGGAGGTATAAACAACACGAGGCATCTGGCCTGTTACATTATCAACTAAATCCCTGAGTCTGAATAAATTAGATAAGTTCTGCCTTGTTTAAAGACACTTAAAATGTCAGCCTATGACTATGAAGTGCAGAAACAGTTCTCTGTCTTCCTGCTATGTTGCAGCTCCTAGCAGCGCCCTGCCTCAGCCATGCCTTGACACTAGCTCTTCTCTTTCATGTTCAATCCTCTTTCAGCCGTTTCTTGATGCTCCGAGTCAAGCTCTGTTCTCAGCCTCGCTGGTCGCAAAAAAAAGAGGGGAGCTATAAGTGCTGCTTCAAAACACCTTTTGCTGTAAGTACATGTGTCAGGAAGCAGGGCTTCACATGAGGCACGGCTCTTTCTCCTTCTCCCAGCTGTCACTCCACTTCCATATTCTGTCTCATCTCGAGCCGGGCTGCACTCACAGATGTGGAGAACATTTCTGTTGGCTCTCACTGAACTGCCCCCACCCTCCACCTTTTTCCACCCACACATACACACACAAACAACTAGTTTCCCGGTTCTTTTCAGTAACATTTTGCAGGTTAACCAAAAGTCTAAACTGCTGTTTTGGTTGAAAGCTGCACCTGGATATCAGTATTTGTGCAGGTGTATAAAACGGTGCAGGGATGATTTTTGTAGGCTGACCCGGAAGTTAGCATCCCAAGGATACCCTCGACAAAAAGCCTTTGGGATTTTTCATGGGATTTCGGAATATTGCACAAAAAAGCTCCGTGGCCAACACACGTTTATGATAATTGCCAGTTTTGTTTAATCCAGGATAATCTCCACATAATAACACCACTTTTGTGTAAATGCCTATCGCCAGAACTAAAAAGAGAACCTATAGGCTATAAACAAGCTACATCACGGTTGCATGGCTTCACTTCACAACCACAAAGCTCAAGGTGGACCCATGTTCAGCGTGATGACGTTAAGATGTCTCATATAGTCACTTAAAGCAACCACCTTTTCTATGACACATAGAAGCTTCAGAGCTTCCTGAGTGGGGTATTCACTGACATATTCTTTGCCGTATAATAAAACTATGAAGTCCCAAAGCTGGTTTTAACCTTGGAACTTATTTCAGGCATCTGACCAGATATTAACATTAACTGGCGAACCGGACAGGCTAACATGCTAACTCATTTCCAGGTTTAAGGATTCATTCCTGCACCACTCTGTAGTGTAGAAAATATATATTTGATTTCTATTCAACAATGATAGAGATCTTTGACTTTCAGGTGTCCTTTGGCTCTGTCTTACAGCTCCCAGACCCCTTGGGCCCCTAGGCCTCCACGAGCAGGCCCACAATAATCCATTCATAAGCCCTGACCACCCCTCAGCCATCTGTGTTGGTTGAGATCTATCATCAATTACATATTTCATCAATACATTTCCAAGCTTCTCTACATTTTCATATGCCACTCATGTTACC
This sequence comes from Trematomus bernacchii, assembly GCF_902827165.1. NCBI lineage: Eukaryota > Metazoa > Chordata > Actinopteri > Perciformes > Nototheniidae > Trematomus > Trematomus bernacchii. The sequence continues at coordinate 5,229,918 of NW_022987739.1, read as the reverse complement.
TTATGAAACACATTCCCACATGAAATATTAGACTGAGTAGCAGCTTTCACTCAATGTTATTGAATGGGCTAGTAATGAACACTCATGGAGACAAACTGACGTACTCATTTTGTTTTTTATTTATTTATTACCTAAAAAAAGAAAATGTTCTATCACAAGTCACACTGAAATGTATTGCTTAAGAAAAAAAAATATATTCATATATTTTTTCATTTTTTACATTTTTTCATTTTTTATCTTTTTTTTTTCTTTTTTCCAGAAACACGTTTTGTTTCCATTATATTCCACCAAAAAAACAAAAGTTTTTTTTGGACACAAGCATCAGCTGCTGCTATGTCCCGACAACCTTCTCCCCAGCTTTTTTTAAAAATGCACAAAGAAATACATAATTCACAGTTACCATTTTGGTTTCATAAATTAATACAGTCACACATGTGCTACACCGGTCTAGAGCTAGAACATTGTAAATTGTATTCTTGGATCCTGTTATTTTCAATAGTTGGCTACAAGAAAGAACAGGCAACTCAAATGACGTGATCAGAATTCCACCAACATACTGTTTTTTATCCTCTCTGTATGCTTTTTTGTTTTGTTTCATCTTTTTGAGTTTCACACAGAAGTGAGGCACACACAGACTATATTTCATACATATGCAAAACAAACTTAAATAAAATTTGGGAGGGGCAAGGGATAAATTGTCCTTTTAATAATGTTGTATCCTAGGAAACAGGAAGTGCATGTAGTCTGGAGTCCTCAGAGGACTTTTCTTATTCAGGGTTGTTTCCTGCCATCTAAGTACTGTGGTGTAAACTTCCTCAGTTAACAAAAGTTAAACAGATTTGTAGCCTTTTGCAGCTTGTTGATGAGAGGACTGAGTATAGAGGGATGTGAGGTTAGGACAACGGAGACCAACAAGCATGGCAACACAATGAGGAAATGGGATGAAGGCCATGTTTGAGGAACAACACCAACTTTTGAATCGTTTTTGTTTCACTCAAACAAGCTTTACCCCTTAAATCTACAACTCTCATGGCTGTGAATACTACAGTCCTGTGTACCAACCAATGAAAACAAGCTTAAATCTGACACTGACACAGCAAGGGCAACATTTTAAGGCACAGAAGCCTTGACATAATAGAGACTCCACCAGCTAAAAGCACTAAACAACAGATGCCCAGTGTCCTCAGTGACAAAAATGGCGCCTTGATGACAACAAGTCCGACAATGATGCACACAGAAAGTTTAAAAACCAAAAAGAAAAAACATTCCCGCCCCCATTGTCCCCAAGTGTCTCATTTTTTTAGTGAAAGGTAAGGCCACTTAAAAAAAAAGTTGAGGTTCACCAAAAAGGTAATCTCTCACTGCAATCTGTGGGAGTGCAATTGTGGTAGGGTGGTCCATCGATCAGACAGACAGACAAAGAGACAGACCGGATGTTTCTCTGGGGTTTTGACGGACAGTACTGAGAATCCGCTGGTCTGTTAGTTCCCTGCCAGAGAACGTCCACACGAGCCTCGGTTGGCGTTCAGTTTGGGAGGAGGGGGGGGAGGTGGCTAGAAAGTTTGTCTGGGTCCTTGAGAGTCATGGGGGGTAAAACCAGCGCTCAGGGAGTGGGGAAAGAGTCAGCTGCTCTTTGCTCATGAAAATCATCTTCATTGTCTCACAACAGGAATGTTCAGTGCTGAGCAAGATGCGAGTCCACACTTAACTTCATCTGTTTTGGTTTTGCGTTTGTAATACTTAAGCAGGACACTGTTGCTCTAACATTGAAAAATTGAAAATTACAAAAACCTAACCAACAAAAGCAGCATTGTTTATTTTTCTTCACAATTTCATGCATGTTGTTAACCTTCATTCCCACAGCACCAGTATTTTTTTTCTTCCATCAATAGAAAAAAGATCACACTGCATGCAAATAAAAGTCACTTTTTCCTTTTTTTCATCTGAAGTCCTAATGTGTAGCAGCAGAATTGTGAAAGGCCTAACCTGATATGTTAACAGATGAACTGGTGGAGGCACTAGATCATGATGCTGGATACAGAGCCCACTTCTTTTCCCTCTTTTGCCAATGAAAAGATATTATGAGGACTTGCGGTACAGCAACAGAATTTGATGTTTCGGGATTTAAATTAGTGACCAATGCATTCACCGCAGCTGATCTTTGATTTTGAGAAACTATGGGGAGGACAACTTGGACAAAAACATAGGGTATTCTAAATCAATTTACACTAAAGTCACACGTACACACACACCCTCATAAACCTTTGCCAATTGTCACATTTATGTACACAAACAGTTACAAACCATCAACAAGTCCATTCAGGTCTGTAAGACACAAAGTGGGCTGGATGAAATGTATCTTTCAGTATAATTTGTTCTAAGTAGACGACTATAATTTGTGAATGAGCTAATGAATGATTAAATTAATGTATTTGTTGGCAATTCAACAACTTGACTAAAGCCACAAAGGGCTGCTGTTTTTTGAAAACAGCAGATAGGAGAAATAAAAAATAGATTTTTTTCCATATACATTTTAAAGATTTTTAAATCCTCTAAAGCACTTTCTGTTAATATTAATTTATTTAGTTTACTCATTAATCATTCCTATCGATACCCTATGTCACTGAGGTTGATATCAATACTTCCATATTCATTTCTTTTATCGATTTCAGGCCCCACCTCCTCCTCCTTGCACACTTTGACCAGCTGTTATAAATCAAGAAAATGTGCAAATCAACAACTACTTTGAACTGTTATATGAAAACCTGAATGCTTTGTGAACAATGCTACATATTTTTTGTTTATAAAATATAATAATATGTTTCAAAATGAAAAAAAAAGAAGGTTTAACCACCCCATAACAGGTAAAAAGTAGACTCTGGTTGGTGAGTTTTGAGATCAATAAGAATGCCCGTTGGAACAGTCCATAGTTTGGCAGTTCTGCCATGGAGGAAACACTGAGGCCTCCGGTGCTCCTGTTAGTTAGTCCAGTGTGGATCTCTTCATTGCTGTCCAGAGTGCGCTTCAAAAACAAAACGTAGAAACAAAAATCAGAAAAATACCCCCACCTAAAACCACCACCACCACCACCACCCACTGAATTCTGCTATGCTCAAGTACAGATATGGTCTGTAATCACACCTTAAAAAGTCTTGTACACTGTTAAGTCCGGTAGTTGCCTGTCCAAATCCACGAATCAAAAGAAAGTTCTCTTGTGGTCAACTGTGAAGGACCGGATGGGATTAAAGTACGCAGGGAGCTTTGTATTTCATCTGACGCCAGCTTTCCGCACAGTTCTGTGGCACCTCCTGCCAATCCAATCCATCAAAATATATCTCTAAGTAAATCCCAAGCAATGCTTTGCGAATCTTTTCCACAGCGTGTGGGATCAGACGCTTTTCAGGCCATGACGAACTCAGTCTTCAAGTCGGCTTTTACGTCGGGCTTCCACACGGAGTCGTCAAAGTCCAGGTCCATGGAGTCCTCGCTGGAGATGCTGCTGTTGCTGTTGCTGCGTCCCGCCTTCCGGTTGGGCAGCCACTGATACGGCGCGCGCTGGTCCCGCCTGGCCTTCCTGCGCAGGCGCTTCTGCTGCATCAACAGCTGCAGGCGCTCCACCTTGCAGCGAGTTGCGCGATTCTCAGTCTGACGAATACGGTCACCTGGACAAAGGAAGGGGAAAGATTGTCAGTCTAACCCTATTTGCATGTACACTGAGCATAATTAACAAAAAAAAAGGTTTTAAGGGCATTTATATGTGCATCAGTGTGTGTGTTCCTAGCAGGCAGCAGATAAAGCAACACATCCTTGACATTCCCTTGGCTCTGATACACACCATGTGCACAATGTAGAATTTCGTGCCTAACCTCCCCCACTGAGCATCATTAGCCCCCTCAGTGGCATTTCATCCCCTTATCGCTGAGTGGGAAGACCTTCAGACACAGAATCTCCTTGAGAACCAATAGCAGGGCCAAAACATGCAAACACAAGCCGGAGAGGACACATACGAATAGCTGCCTATCATATCTGCGCACATAATTGCAGATGACATGCCTCAGAGGCTGGATGTGCTGCTAAGTGCATTTCTAGCTGTTGATGTGCCTATAGGAGAATCAGGTCTCAAGGGAGACGCCTCGCATTGCACTGTGAATGCTTTCCTACAGTGGCCGAGTCAAGCCTAATTCCATTTATACTTATATTCGGAGGCTCGGAAGGAAGGAGAAGGCAACCACAATCTATTAGCCAGCACCATTAGTATCTGTCTGGGAATTAAATAATTAAATGATGGGCTAGAATGTCAATAAACCGAAGCACAGCGACCATCTCTGCCTCTGCTGCACACCAGAACACACACAAACACACACACTGACACTCAAATCCTCGTTGGAACACATGATGTATTCACACAAAAAAATATACACAATGTGTAGACTCCTGCACGCATACACACACACACACACACAGCTGCACACGCTCACAGGTGCACACGCTCACAGGTGCACGCACGCACAAACACAGCAGCAACAGCCGCAGTAGCTTTTAACGTGGATCGATGGCAAATTAAAAAGACCTATTGATTAAACCTTAGCTCTAGTGCAGCCATCCATCTCGGGCCCAGGACAACGCTATTGGCTTTCAATAGAAAATGCAAGCGAATGGAAATTGTAAGCGGAGAGAGAGACAGGGAGAGATTGGGTTTTTTCTGCTATTTTCTTTTCTTTATTATAGCTGTAGCTTCCCACTCTCAGCTCATTGATGCAACACCCCCCACCCCCGTTCATTCTCTATCTTTACCCCCACTCCTTTCACCCCGCACCCCCCTTTCTCCTCCTCCTCCTCCTCCTCCTCCGCCCTCCCCCAGCTCTTGCCCCATGTCTCCCCAGAGACAGCTAGGTGGGGCAGTGTGAAGAACGGGAAGCAGGAGGCGAGAGGAGAGGGGGGGGGGGTCGGGCCGGCGATGTGGGCTAAGGAATTCCTCCCTCAGGAGCGAGGGGGATAGAAAGGAAAAAAAAGGACGGAGGGAGAGGGTGGAGGGCAAAGGATCAGCCGTAGGTGGCAGTTTTCCGAAATCGATTGTGCCCTCCTCAGCTCTTCCCCCCCATCGGAATGAATTCCGGACTCTGTGTGGGCTTAATTTACCTCTTTCCCTCATTTGCTTATCGGATCGAGCAGGGCAGAGCCTTTTTTTCCAGCAATAAATATTCACCAGTGTCTGGCAGTGCATACTAAAGAACTAAACTGCCATCAAGCAGCCTTGATGCTGCTTTTTGAGAGAAGAGAGGAAGTGAAGAGTGACACCGAGTTGACAGAAAATAATACTTCTTCACATTACACTCACTACACACAGACCGGGTTTTTCCACTTCCTGCCAATGTGTTCTGACCCGATACAAACGTATGTGTGTGCATCCAGATGTCTTGTTCGTTGTATGTGAGGGCAGCCTGTCATCTCTTGAGAACAGGGGGTGTACCAAAAGGGGGGGGTCTCCTACATTAGAGCCATTGTTCCGCTGCCTCAGCTCCATGTGACATCCACACACGCTGCCGCAAGGCTTTGTTCCCCCTCCGGTCCTCCTTCTTCCCCTTCTTCCCCTTCTTCCCCTTATTCCCCTGCTCTCTCCAGCTACAAGCCAAACCGCCCCTCAGCTGTGTCGGAATATGGCAATGCACAATGAAATGGCACAAAGCCAAAACATGCCTACGTACAAAATCTGTTTGTCTGGTACAGTTTGCCTTCACACTGTCTCAGTTTGAATTAGCTCTTTATCTCACCAGGGTAGTCCACTCAATTATGATCTTGCTTTACAAAGAGGTTCATTTACCAGGACAACTCACCATTAAATGAGGCACACACACAAACACACCATAAAGGGAACTTCTTTTTTGAGAATGTGGAGCTACACTAAACTTGGTGTGTTTGTGTGTGTGTGTGTGTGTGTGTGTGTGTGTGTGTGTGTGGTCATTCATCAGCGTCACTTCCAAAGCCCTGGGCGGCTGGGCGGGACACAGCTGGCCACAAGGATCTCCAGACTATGTTTATGACGGTAGGACTATTATTAGGGCTGGCCAAGAAGAACAGACTATACACACACACAAATGCACACACTGGCCCAAAGTGGATGCAGAGACTACATTTTGATGTAAGTGCAATAACCTTGGAGGACCCAGAGAGAGTAAGAGACAGGGAATGAGAGGAGGAAATCCATGTCCGATATACAACCCAGATGTTTTCCAGGAAACACTCGGTGGAAGAAATCAAACGGCAGACAGGTCAAGGGCACAGAGAGGAAGGAAAGAGCAGTCTACCCTTTTCCTCCTCTCCTTTTAACCACTTCCCTTAATGTCAATCACACCAAATCTCCATCCTGAACTCTCCTCTGTGAAGACTTTGACACAGCGCCTGTAAATACACTGATCGCTGCAGAGAAAGCCAAAGAAAAACAGAGAGAGAGAAAGAAGGGGTGATCTATGAATAATCGATGCGTCAGTCAGTTTTCCTTGCCTTTGAGCCCGGCCCAGCAACACAGCAAGGACTGAGATAGGGAGCACAGGGTAGGGGGGGGAGGAGTGGGTGTGTGTAGGAGAAGCAGAGGATGGAGCTAGAGAGCAAGGGAGGAGGGCTGCAGTGTGCAGGACGCACGGGGAGATTAAACGGAGCTTCTCCTTTTATTGATTCTATAAAGATTGGCCTTCATTTGCAGTTGTCTTAGTGTTGTTGTTTGTTTGTTTGATAAGTCTTGTGATCTTGCAGAGAGAACATTGTGTTTGCTCAGCATCCAGGGAACCGGGGGAGAGAGGGAGGCGTGGACAGAGGGGAAGAGGTAGTGAAAGGGAGAGAGGAAGAACAGGACAGCAAATCACAATGCCGCAAAGTCAGCCTTTGTTTCCTCCAATGTTGCCAAGTCTCCATTTGATGGTTTATTGATATGGGCAAAACTAATATTGTAGTCATTATCAGTATTATCTACATATTGGTACGTGACAATATTGACAGTTACATTCACTGGAGAACATCTGTGGTCCAGAGGTGAAGGGGTTTAGTAAGTAGTAGTTCCACGGTGCATGATCTAAATGCACAGTACGAGTTGGGTAAAGACAGAAACTGATGGGTCTAAAACAATCAAATCATGGCGGTTCAATGCAAACAGGTAAACAACTCTATTGCCCCTTTCACACCAACGCGGTTCCCGTTCTAGCTCCGTGCTAGTGCTCTTCTGGTTCGGAATCGGTTTTTCTTTTCAGCCCCCGTTTTGTTCTAACCGCTCAGAGCCCGACTGGTGCTGCCGCGGCTGCGTCATGACGTCACCGTTTACGTCGCCGATTTTCTCCCCAACGGCGTCGAGTCGATGATCGTGTTGCTTTTAATCATACGAAGCCAGATGAAATTAAATAACTACTTCTCAACCCTTATACTTTTCTCCAGAGTGCCGTGGTTCATTGTTTATTAATGTGTTTCAGCGGCATTTACCGACCGCTGCCGTGCTGCCCGCTGTTTGGCATCACAACGCTGTTATTAAAGTTTCTCTGGTATAAAATGGGTGATGTTAGCATAGCAACCGAAGCTAAACTGACTATCTTGACTACTTGTTGCTATCCTATTGTGGCATAAACCGTTTTCTACGCCGGCACATTTTACCGGCGTATTTTTCATTATGATTCTACTTGTGATAGTCGGACATGACAACCTGTGCAGCCGATGTATTGATTCCATCCGATAGTTGCTATAATAAAAAACAAAACGTCTGCCTGCTCTCCACAATGATCAATGACAGCGAACGGATGGTCAAAGTAAGGTACAAATAAACAGAATCAAACTAAGCCTGGTTAGTGTTGCCTGACTTTAACAAGTGTGTGGTTGGGTTCTAGTCACTTTGCTCAGCGCTACTGCTTGTTACAACTTCCATTTGCCGCACTCGCCATTAAACTGTTATTGCTCAGGTTGAGCATTATGAACATTTTGACAGCCAGCGAAAGGGCATTGACAGCCCTGCAGGGACAAAAGCTATTCAATGACTTTTAGACTTCATTTGCATTCCCTCTCTCCCTCTCCTTGGCGACAAGGAAAGGGCACCTGATGTGCTTGGCTGGCTTTGCTAGATAGCTCTGTGCTGCACTGTGTCGCCGGGGTGTTCACGGAGCTACCGGTGCACGTGGGTGTGTCGCGACAAACCCCAGTGTGGAGAACTCGGCCTCAGCCAAGCAGGACAAGGTTTCATATACAGGACTCAATGAGGCCGTAGGATCTTTCCCTGCGTCTCCCTCGTTCTCCCATCTCCCTCCTCCTTCGGCTTTCCCCGTCCCCGCCGGCAGAAGCTAACATGACCTGACAAATCTAAAGAGGACAGCAAGGGATGTGGAAGGGGGTGCCGGAGAAGCTTTCAGAGCTAACTTTGCCCCTGCGTTGCCCCTCTCTGTGTTGAACTAAGGCAGCTGCAGTGGGAGTGGGACTAAAAGCCAGCCCTATAATCCAATAGCCCTCCCCATCTCTGACCCACAATGGCTCAGCCTGGTGCCCTGTATGCAGCCCCTGTCCCTGGCCCCTGCACAATGGGTTTGGCTGGGCAGGGGGCTGAAGGGCCAGAGGGGGGTGCCGGGGAGGTCCACCCTACTCAGTAAAGGAATTTAGCTAACAATCAGCCTGCCAGGCCACGCTAAAGCCCTCCTGTTCAAATCCAACTCGAGACTTGGGCTGACAAATCCCCTAACTCAGCAAAGCCATGAAACCAAGCAAGTAGACTTTAACCAGGAATTTGTCGGCCAGTGTGTGTGTGAGTACGTTCAAGCTTTTTATTTACGCTCGTCTTCTCCCCCTCGCACATGAACTTGCAGCGGAAAGGGTAAAGGCTCTCAGGAGACAGCCTAGCTATGTGACATTTTCGAGAGGCCGTTTCAACCCGAGTCCGACTGCACACACACATTTAGGCATAGGAGAAGCGCGGGTTCTTCCTATAGCTCAATGAAGACAGGTTTCTGTGAAGCAGAGTTAAGCCGCGGTGTTAAGTCCAGTAAGTCCTCCATCAGGTGTCGGCTGATAAGAGCGCTTAGTCATCGGCTTCCTCAGGACACCATGTGGACGGGATAGGCAAGCAGCCTCTGTCCACGCAAACACAACGACACACTCTTTGTCTCAGTGAGCTTAAGTGTGTTTGGTTGAACGGGTTACTCATTCACTTTCTGGAAGTGAACACTGCGGGCAGGAAGTTGGACGTAGGCAGTTAAGTCGGAAAAAGGACATTAGAGAGGCTATTACTTCAGCCATTCTTTCTTTCTTTTTACTGCCCTTGGTTAATCAGTGGGCCGTTGGTAGTCTGATGGACAGGATATAAACACCCATATGATGAATGCAGGCTTAGTGTTGTGGTCTTCCACGTCCTCCTCTCACTGCCCTCAGCCTCACAAAGCAAATTCTTTTCAGAGCTGCATTTCAGAATGAAATCTGTCGATTAAAAGGCCAAATGAACACAGACATTGTATTGATGCACAACACAGACATGGAAAGAGAGGGAGGAAGACACAGAGAGATGGATTTTTCAGACAAGGCTGTTTTTGGACAGCAAATGGGGGAAACAGCGGCGTGGGCTGCTGAGTGGAGACGAAGAGAGATGACATGAGTGGGAGAAGAGGGGAAGAGCGGGGGGGGGGGGCAATATGTAGGTGGGGGCAGTGAAGAAAAGGTTTTCCCTGAGTTTGCAAAATAAGCCTGTGTTATTCCAACTGTTCACTGAACACTTGTAAGGGCACCCAGGGTGACGCACAGGAATACTGGACATTCCCGGTCCATCTGTATTCAGCTGAAACTAAAACACTCCACTGTTTTGCATCTGAAGGTCACGACACCAGGGACAACGCTCGATCATGACAATAGCAATGTATGTGCTTGCTTTAAGAAACAAAAGAAAACATTAAACATTAATCCCTGTACTGCAGGACCCCTCCCTACCAGACGATTCAACAAAATCTACCAACAGCTCACCAAAGGCTAGCTCGATTTCCTCGACAGGAGATAAGGAGGCGGCAGAGGACAATGCTGTTTCTCTCAGCACAGCCAGGCTAACCTTACAACAGTGACTGAATCTTATCAGCTCTGGACATCTGTCTGACACTCCACATCCTGTGTCTCTGCAAGGAAAGGAGGTTTTAAAACACTAAAACCCAGTCCCTAAATGGTATCATCTGCACTACAGCACCTGCCCAGCCCTTGGGCACGGGTATGTCAGGGTGTGTCTGGGTTTGTCTGGCCCCAGCCCGTACATGTCCCAGCGGCAGACCTGCTGTTAAAAAAAGGCAGGTAAAATCACCAAAAGCCTAATCTAAATCTAAACATAGGGCTTGAAGGGGTAAACCTACTCCGCTTCCTGACAAGTGAAGCCTGACTGAACAGGTTTGGAGAAGCTTGTGTTGCATTACTAAGGAGACCCCCCCCCCCCCCCCCCCTCTCTCTTTCCCCCTCTGCTACAAAACCCAGGAGAGATATATGTATGACTGTTTTTGTTCTTTAATCTGACTGTTCTGTTCTTGCTTTGTCAGTATTTTAAAGATGAAAAAACGTGCTTGAACAACGAGGAAAAAAATAATCCCAACAGAAATGATAGCTAAACCATGTGAGCGATGGGAATAGAGACAGAAAGTATGACAATTATTCTTCACTAGGGTACAATGAAAGAGAAAAACTCAGTAAAATGACAATTTCTAGATTGAAGTCATTTCACACACACACACACACGGGAACAACTGCAGGACCATCTGCCTCAAGGGATGCACAATCATGCCATGTGTGTGTGAGTGTGTTTCTGTTGAGTTTCTGACATGTTCGCATGAGCAGTGGGAGTGTGGCGTGGAGTCACTCACCAGGGGGTTTGCACATGCGGATCTGGCTCTGGCACTGCACCAGCGGATGAAGAGTAGCAGGAGGGCTGATGGGGATGCTGGCGGGCACAGAGGTAGCTTTGGCAGAGAGGCCGGTCATGCCAGCAACCTGGGGGGAAGGAGGCGGTGAGGGGGAGGGTGTGGTGGGCGAACCACACCCGGTCTGGTAGCGGAGCTGGGTGAGGGAGGGGGGCATGCCCTGGTAGTGGCGCGTGGCGCTCAGGAGGTCGTTGAGGATCTGCAGGATGGTACCAATATCTCGTCTGGGACGCCCAGTGCTGTCCTGGCAGTTAGGGTGCAAAGTGCCTGAGAGAGGGAGGAAGATAAAGGAAAAGTGTTACAAGAGATTCGTTTAAAAAGAAATGTAAAACCTAAAAGTTGAAGATTTTAAGGCAAAAAAACCCGGAGGAGAATGACAGAGGAGAATGTGTTTTTGTGAAGCATGCAGGTTTAATAAAAGAGGCTTTCAGCTGGATCTCACTGTGCGCAGGGTTTTTGGATGAAGCAGCAATACATCTAAATGGCAGCTCAGTGTCCTCACCTGAAAAGGTCCCTGAGAAGACTCCGGGAGCGTGGTTGACAAAGCTCTCAATGATGGCGCCCGGTTTACGGGAGCGTGTTGAGGGACTGCTGCCGCTGCCGCTGCCGCTGCCGCTGGGGCTGTTGGGAGTGTTTGCGATGTTGGGGCTGTTTGGGCTGTTTGGGCTGTTGGGGATGTTGGGACTGTTGGTGTTGGGGATGTTGGGGCTGTTGGGGATATTGGGGCTGTTGGGGATGTTGGGGCTGTTGGGGCTGCAGTTAGCCTGGAAGAAAAAATAATAAATAGCATAAAGTGAGGCTCAGAGCATAGAGAAGCAGTGTAAAAAGAACACATTTGTACACAGTCACATCCTGTACTTTACATAAGCAGTTCATCAAATGACATTCATGCCTAACCTGTGAGCTGTTTCTTCTGACTTATAATGTATAGGATATAAGCTCTGTCCTGAGGAGACCTTCATGGGTTCAGTTAGTGACCTTTACATCAGGATGTACACTATTTGCACAATGTTAGTAGCCTATGCTGTGCTGGTTGATATAGGAAACCATGGAAAGCAGGAAACCTGAGCTTTCGACCTATAGCCCTAAAAAAAGCGAGGATATCTTGTTACCTCAAACCTGAGAAAGAGCAAACTAATCAACCCCGTTCCTTCACCTCAAATTCATGTCATCACTCAACTGACATGTGAACGTGAATTTGAAACCCAGCAAGGGTCTCTGTGTGTTTGTGTGAGAGTCTGTGTTTGTGTGCATGTGAAAGCCTAATGAGGAATAGCCATTTCCGTTTTTCTCCCTAATAAACTGGCCTGTGTTTCTGTTTTTCTTGTTGTGAACCATCTCTCCCACAAAGTCCACTGACATCTGGTTCTTATTTGCTTTCCATAGGCTGGAGCTCGGGGGAGGTGGAGAAAGTATAAACAGCTAATTTGGTTGTTGGAGACGGGTAAGTAAGTGTGTTTGTTCGAGCGTCTGGCTAGCTGTTCTTGGAGTTATTCAAAGTTAAACAAAGGGTTTCAAAGGTTAATGATCAATGGCTGACAACACTGAGGTCAATGATGATTAGTCTTCCCAGAAAACAAAAATCGACTATGATCGTTAAATCTGCCTCTGTTTGAATCTCTGTCTCTCAAGCTGTTCCTCTTCCCCCCCTTTTCCCGTACATCTCCTTGTGCAGAATGAGGTCATAGGGATGCTGTGCCCGTCCTAGTGTGTATATGTGTGTGTGTGTGTGTGTGTGTGTGGGCCTGTTTGTGTGCATTTGGGAACTCAGACTGCACTCCAGTGATGACTAAGTGCACTGTGGTTTGGACGCACACACACACACACCACGCGCAAACCTTTTCCAGACCCGAGTAAACCACGGGTTCACCTTCATGAGATCCCACTAATCTAATCAATTAAATGGAGGATGATTTAGTTGTGTGCATGGCCCTCGGGTCAAATAGCCATAACCCACCTCCTCCATTGTTCATTCATGAGAGGGCTAAGTGCCTTTGATGACATCAGCCGTGTCAGAGTTAAGCTTTCCAACCACTTTATTTGTAGAACGGTATATTAATGTGAGATTTTGCATGCTTGGAAGTTGACTGACAATGTTTTTGGAACTTACTTCAGGGCAGAGGATCGGGGCTACAGGGCTGGCCTGGCCCACGTCGGGGCTGGGTTGGCTTGAGGAAGGCTGTTGGTAGTGGTGGTGGTGACTATGGTGATGGGCTGGAGAGCGGAAATGACCTCCAGGGATGTTTGACGGACGAGGGGAGTGGGCTTGAGGAGGGGGAGTAGGGGGGCTACAGTGAGTGGAGGAGACCGACTGGTGGTACATGGGCGGGATGGGCTGGTTGTGTGTGGAGGGCAGCGGGAAGGATGGGGAGACTGGGGAAGAGGGGGGAGGCTGGGCCAAGTGGGGGCTGGGATGTGGATGATGCTGGTGGGAGTGCGGGTGAGGGTGGGGAACACGAGGCTGCCCGGTGGGCTGTCCCATCGCGGCGGTGTCGGCGTTGCCCCGGGTGATGACGTGTCTGTGCTGGAGCTGGGGGCCGCCGGACTGCTGCGCCGCCAACTGGAGCTGCACGAACATCATGTGATCGCCGACACGTAGCGCCAGGGTGAGGGGGGAGCGGCCGGACAGGAAGTCACTGACCTGCAGGTAGACAAAAGAGAATTTGAGTTAAGTTCATCCGCTTTTACAGGAACACCAACACAGCATTGCCAAGTGCCAAAAAATTAAATTTCAAAACATTCATGCTTAATTGGCGCAATGGTATTGCAAATTCAGTCTGCATCCAGATTGTGTACTTAAAGCCAAAGCATATTGACTTCCTCTTTTATAAATGAACAATCCGCGCCATGGTTGGCAGTTGAAATGCACACAACAGTGCTTTGAGCTCCCCCTCTCACAGAGACACCGACACACCACATTAGCCCATAATGAAATCAATCACTATTCTGTAACACTGGCCTATTTACATCTGTGGGGAGCAGTGGATGAGGAGACCTATTGGGAAACACACAAATAGCACCCACTCTCGCTCGCCTCCCACTGCCCCTCAGTCCCTTCTTAGTCAGCAGTGTCATTCAACTCGGAGACAGAGGCCACCCTTCTGTCTGGCCCGGGGCCTGAAAAATCAGTCCCACGTCCAGGAAATACACCCCGCCTGCCTCTCGAACACAGAATGGCCGATTGTCCGCGGCGGATCTGGAAGGGCTGCCCATTTCTGGAGCTCTGGCAACAACTAATAAGAGCCAAGTGTGGAGGCCTTCGCTGTCCCACCCGTGGCCCGGATGGACACACAAACACACACACAGGATTGCAGAGTTGTCACGACTTGGCCGGAGGATTCACACCAAACAACAAAAGTTCTCTTGTCCCCCTGACGCATGCCTGTGGCTCTGTTGCTGTGCATTGCTACTCTCTGCTTAAGCCTGTGCATGTGTAAGAGTGTTTATTCTCTTATGAGAGTCATACGGGGGTCAGAAAGCTTCTTTGGGTCTTGAAGACTCAGCCGTAATGACACCCCAGGTCTCCCCAAATAGAAGCAAACTGAAACAACCAGAGTGGCAAATACAAAGTGACGCCTCTGTCCAAAAAGGTTTCAACAACCCATAGTGCCTTTCAGTCCCCAGAGACTCACGAGGGAGGGGGAAACAGGAAGACCGGAGCAGCAGTGCAAAGCCACACAAGGGGGTGAGAGAGCACAAAGAGGACGGGAGATGGAGAGAAGGAATAATGACAAAGCTGAGAAAACAAGTAATAGAGACACACATACAAAGACGTCAAACAAGAGCAGAGGTCTCACTCCCCCTAGACCCTGCAGCCTTTGGAGTGTGCTTGTGAGAGGCTGGCCTGTAGTTAACCCTGTGAATCACCAGGCTCTGCCCTCCATCACTTCTCTCCCTTTTCTTCTGCTTACTTATTTCTCTATCGACCGCTGCCTCTCTGTTGCCAGGGTGACCTTTGCACGTTGGTATTGACATGGTGTGGAAGAGAAGATCGAGGGAGAAGAGAGGCAGGTGATAGGACGAGGGGGGTTGGGATGATCTGATGGCTGCTTTTCAACATGTAAATAATCAAAAGCTAAAGAGGCCGGGATCAGCATAAAGGATGCTCCAGGATAAACAGGAACCCAGTGTTAAGTCAGCCACTAATGGCGCATTTCCACTACACGGTCGGCCTCGGCCACACTCGGTACGGCTCGGTACGGCTTGGCCGCGTTGGGCCTTAACAGGGCCGACTCACTTCATGCTGCGCTTCCATTACAGTTTAGGAACTGGGGTAGTTACTATAGTAACGCAGTGTAGGCGGAGCCGTGACGTCATCTTCAATGAGAACCCCAGAAAAACAACACAGCCGTTAGCTGTTAGCACTCAGAGCTCACAGCTCCTTATATATGTTCAGAAACTCGACAAAAGTTAAACAAGTACACACCACAGACTGCCTGTGTCATGGTGAATACAGTCGCTGCTTTATTTATGTCTGTATAGGCCGTTGTTGTGAGTGTGGATGGTCGGAGCATATACTGCGTTAGCTTAGCCAATCTCCATCTAGAAAAACACGCATTTTAAAAGGTTTTTCGCCTGCCGTCTGTCTGCAGACTTGACAAAGCATTAATTCATGGTTTTTACTAACCGGTATCAGTATGTTGTTACTTCGGCATCATTTTGAAACGTGTATTACAATTAAATCATGGTCAAATATGTCCATCTTGTTGTAGTTCTAGCCCTCTTGCCAGCGCTCCTCTCTCTAGTTTAGCATACTCAGCCCGACTCAGCCCTGTTTGTTGGCCCCGATAGAACCACAATTTTCTAGGGCCAGAAAAGAGGTGAAAAAGTGGCCCCGCGCCGTGCCGCGCCGGAACTAGGCCTAGTGGAAGCACAACCAAAAAAGGGGACGGCACGACACGGCACGCTTAAAGCGAGCTCCGCGCTGCAGTGGAACTGCGCCATAATGGCCTGTTGATGGTCCAGTCCACACCCAGTATCACCCTGGGTGACGGCTTTCTTGAGAGCCGTCTCAGGTGCTACCTGAGACGGCTCTCAAGAAACTCTGTGCACAAAGACTAAGACAAGATGTATGGTTGTGTCTGTTTGAGGTCTCGGGGGGAGGAGGACCCCCAAAAGTGGGTGTGGGGGAGAGAAAGAAAGAGAAAAGGGAGGGGGTGGTAGGGATGCTGACTGTGTCTGTGACTGACAGCTGTCAAATAATGAGTCGGCAGTTTGCAAATCCGAAACACACACACACAAACGAACATGGTTACAAAGTCAGAGGCCCTGAGGGAGACCTTCAAGCCAGTGTTTAGTTAAAAGGAGGGAGAAATACTGCGGGGGCACCCCTGGGAAGTGAGTGTATATTTGTCTATGGTTCTGTTTCTACAATCTGACTGTGTCAACGTCCAGTTCACACCTGGCATCAGAGTCTGCTTTATGTTACTGCCTCTAATTGGATTTCACCTTCATGCTAACTTTTGATTTTAACAGTGAAGAAACTGTTTGGGCACTTTTACAATTTGTTATTTTGAGGTGGCTTATACACACTGTGTAGGAGTATCTTCTCCTACACAGGGTGGACATATTTGTGTTCACCCTGTGGAGATATGTTGAATCCTGCGGAGAATTCTTCCTTTTTCCTATGAAGCAATCATCTAAGACACCATTTAATGTCAAGTCTGAACAGGGCCTTTGCTTCATCCCTCTGTTCCTGTGTGTGTGTGAGAGAGAGAGAGAAAGTGAGAGAAGAAGGCCGACAGTGAGTGACAGCAGGAGAAACAGAGAGGAGGCTTGATTACTCTTATAATGACTGGTGTGGATTATTCAAAACCACCAAGATAAAATTCATGTACTCCTACTGAGTTCCCAACACCACATGGCAGGCTACAAATTAGCCTGCGAGAGAAGCAGGCTTTCTTATGGCCGTCTGTGCTGGTTTGCGTTTGAGACAGAAGACAGAGAAGGAGGGCCCCACTTTTGTTGCGTTAAGGCAGACAGAGAGAAACCAGCCATTCATTGTTCTCTTTCTGACGCAGCAGAGGGTATGCAAAGAGAAGAGGAGCTCACGCCTGAAGGACAAGGTGTGTTTGGCTGAAAACAGAAATGTGATAGACAGTGCCATGACAAAGTGACATGCAGGTGTTGATAAAGAGCTGTTCCACTTAATTACTTCTCTCACAACTGACCCCAGAGCAGGCGCCATCAACCATTTTGTTTTAGTTGTCCAGGAGGTTGTTTAGCAGAAGGCTTTGCTTGCTATGCAGTGATGGGGGAGAATATGATAAGGGGGGGGGGGGGGGGGGGGGGGGGAGATAGAGGAGGAAAAAAAAGGGGGTGCATGAGTGAGGAAGGGAGAAAGGATGGTGAGGGGGGGATGGGGGCGATGGGGGTAGGGTGTCAGAGTGGTGGTGGGTGATGAAATATTCAGTGAGAGTGTGCCTCTGGCTCCTTCCCTCTTTTTTTCTTTCGACATCTCTGGCTGACAGTTTTATTTATTGGGGTCCCTGTGGTTCAAGGAACTCATTTGCAGTCGTTCTTCCTTTGCACACTAAGCGAACTAAGGGAGGGAGATAAGGAGTGAGGGAGGAAGAAAGAGGCAGAGAGGCTGAGGGAGGGGGAGAGAGAGAGGGAAAGATAGAGAGCGCTGGCAGCACTGAGCTGACATTCATGAACAACTGAGCAGCTTTGTGCCAGAGAAAAGAGGATAGAGGATGGGGGGGCGGGACAGGAGGGTGGAGAGAGAGAGAGAGAGAGGGACGCCAATCTGGTTCCAACACAGCAGCTCACCTGTCCAACCGCCAGGTGAAGAGCAGCTTCAAAAGCCTGCTTATTAACCCGCCTATCGACCTATATGTTTTGAACGCACCAGGACACTATTGATAAGTCTCTGTGCGGACACAAACCGGCTAAAGATGCAATAACAGCTTCTCAAAAAAGGGAGAAGGGAAAAAAAATCAATCACTTGCATCATGCCCCAAATCCTAAACGCAGCCGGGGGGGGAGATAGGGGTCTGTAATACTGCTTGAAATCAAACAGAGGGGGCAAGAGAGGACCAGCTGGTCATCGCTGAATTTGATCGTCTGATTGAAGAGAAAGATGAGAATGGCAAAGTCCACGATGATCAGGTTTCATGCTCAAGCCACTCCTCACTCCTGCTGCTGCTGCTGTGCCAACAAGTGACCAGCTACACTGAGACTCACATGCTCATTCAAGCTTCTCAGCCCTGATGCGTTAGCTCCAATTTAAAGCAAGCAAACAGCAAAGAAAACCTCGTGTTCACTTGTGTGCCTGCTCTCACTCCACTGAATGCCTTTAATAACTTCCAAGGAATACAATGTAATCAGAAGGAGAGCATCATGACCAACATGTTCTGTACCCAGCTAGACAAATGCGTGGATACTTGTAAACACCAACAAAAAAAGTGGAAGAATCATTTTTGAGTAAGTGGGTACAGGCAAATGGAGGAGATGCAGAAGAGGAATAATGGAGGAAAGAATGGCCACTATGTCGTTCCTCAGTATGTTTTTGTATGACTTATTGGATCGACCTGGGTATTCTGACCCCTGCCTCTCAGTTACACCAGCAGCATATGTCTAATTGACTTCATTAGCCTTGGTGGTGGCTCTCAGATGTGACATTCCTGGCCTCCGTCCTCCCACACAGTCGCCCCAGTAGTCACGATGCCGGCAACTTGAATCTCAAAAGCTCAGCATCGCCAGGGAATGGAAAGAAATGACTGTCACGACTCAAATATGGAGAAATAATACTCCCCTGGCCGCTGAACGAGCAAACACAGACATTACAAATAGACGTTGCCACACACACACACACACACACACACACACACACACACACACACACACACACACATCTACACAATAGGACAATTAAATCCTCTGCAAAATCCGTCTATCCCTTGATTGCCCGACAACACACCTTGATTCAGCCCAGCAGCCCCCTCCCACAGTGCGTTTAAGCATCACAAAGGGGATTACACAGGTGCAAAAACACTTCGTGATCTGCTTATTAATGCAATTTCCAAGGCCAGGATTTGCATGAAGAGGGAAGTGAATAGACCTTTAGATCAGCATTGTCTTGTATTCCATACACGGGTTGATTTACACATCCAGCAACAAATTAATTTCTGTAGCTTTCATTTAGGTAACAAAAAAACAAATTACCATTCCAAAGAGCAAAGACTCCCTCTCTCTTATACGGCATGCATATAAAAAGCCTTAATTTCAACAGCGCTGGGAAGGAGGAGGGAACTGCATGCTTAAAAAGGGGGACGCTCCGCTCATATTGACCGACATACTGACTCAAGTCATTTTTAAAATTCCTTGCACTCCTAAATCCTCAATACAATTACTCTCCAATGATTTCCAGTAGTGTCAATCCTGCTGATTAACTAGCATCTAGATAAAGGTGGTCTACAGGGTGCAGCGCTGGAAAAAGAAACATATTGACCATCTGCATTGAGCCGTTTCACACAGTCACGTGCG
Organism: Trematomus bernacchii; assembly: GCF_902827165.1. Taxonomy (NCBI): domain Eukaryota; kingdom Metazoa; phylum Chordata; class Actinopteri; order Perciformes; family Nototheniidae; genus Trematomus; species Trematomus bernacchii. The sequence goes on along the minus strand of NW_022987739.1, from coordinate 5,210,527 downwards.
TGCACACAGACATGCACAGGTACGCAGTTGATTGTACATACACACACACACAGTCTCCATAATCTGCCGTTTCTAGTGGTAAGCCAAATGTTGATTTCCTTTCTTCCATTAGATTCTCGTCTTTCAACTGTGGGTTATCCAAGCGTATGAGCTCATCCTCCCCATTACCTCCAACCTACAGAACTTGCACACATGCATCGACTCGACATGTTACAGAATAACTTGTGCAAAGCTCTCCCTTTCTTTTCCCTCCTGAGGGAGACTGAGTGTGAGGAAATGAGGTGAGGGTGACCCAGGGGTGACTCCTCACAGATTGTAAATTCCTACTTTTTTTTTTTCCCCCCCCCATCTGCCCGCTTCCAGGCACAATGACAAAACTGTGCCATATTGTTGCTTGTCGTACCTAGATGAAGAATAGGAGGAGGGGAGTGGAGCTGCTGGTCGGCGGGAGGAAGAAAAGTAGAGCAGATACGTGACGGCGTATTCCGCGGGGACATATGGGATGGCAACACACAGCCTCCTCCCAAAGCAATCTGTGTTAGTGTTCAAGGCAGAATTTGTCAATCTGCAGCCCGCTGAGCCTCGCTCCGGCTTGAGATTGATTTTGAAAACCTGTATGCACCACTGTAGCTGCACTCAATTGGGTATAGCTGACGCCCATGGATGTATGAAGGATAAAAGGGGTTTGTGGGGGAGAAACAAACCTAAAAGGGTGACCCTCAATCATTGTTGTGTGTTTGAGGGTTTGTCAGCTGGGCAGGTTTGGTGCTCATGCTTTAAGACAGGAACAAAGAGGTGGCTGCATGGGGGAAGGGTAACGGGGGGATGGTAAGGGTGATGCCTGCCTGCCTGGTTGGCTTTTATACTAACATCAATGTGCATCAATGAGCAAATAGTCCCTGTGTGCTAAGAGGGACACATAATCCTTTTTCTTTCTGTCAAATACAGAGATCAATAGATGGAGAGCTGATGTCACTGTCTATGGCCAGAAAATCATGAATATTGCTTTCATTTCCTTTTCACTGCTTGTCTTCTGCATATACATTCATTTTACTACCGGGATCAGACATTTTCTCATTCTCTGAACTCAATCCTCTTAAATATATCCTTTCAATTCTGGTGTGTGTGTCCGTCCGTGCATCACTGTATGTGTAAGCTGAACACACAGCCTCTATTTAGCAGACAGAATGAGAGGAGAGTAGTGCAGGCAACTGTATTTTGATGGGTTGTCAGAAGGCAGTGGCTTAATACAGCTTAGATGTCGTGCAAAAAGTGTAGTGAGATGACAGAGGAGGAATTAAGGCAGGCTGGGATTGTCCTTGCTGAAGAAGTCAGCCATCACGGTCAAATAGAAGCAGCTAGCCGGACTTGCAGACCACAGCACATTTAAATTATAGGGCCCTAGGAGAGCTGTTAAGCAGAAACAAGAGAGCGAGAAGGAGGAAAAGGGGGGGGGGACGTAGCGAAGGAAAGAAAATCCCATTTCGATAATTGCCGGGGCTCCATTTCCATAAAACATTTTCTATCTTACTCGCTCCACAAAAGTCTGAAACAGCCCTGCAAGCTGTCATGTTCTGCTTGGTTGGCTAGCTAGCTGCTAGCTGTGAACTCACCCAGAATCCTGATAAAGGATCAGGCAGAAGGCGATCCGCTCAGCCCTGTCTTCCTTGAATACACACACACACACACACACACACACACACACACACACACACACACACACACACACACACACACCACACACACACACACACACACACACACACACACACACACACACACACACACACACCACACACAACACACACACACACACACACACACACACCACACACACACACACACACACACACACACACACACACACACACACACACACACACACACCACACACACACACACACACACACACACACACACACACACACACACACACACACACACACTACACACACACACACACACACACACACACATCACACACACACACACACACACACACACACACACACACACACACATCACACACACACACACACACACACACACACACACACACACACACACACACACACACACACACACACAACACACCACACACACACACACACACACACACACACACACACACACACACACACACACACACACACACACACACACACACACACACACTTCCTGGCAAAAACACCCGATCTGGAAGTGAGACCTCACACATGAAGAAAATGAAGGTGGGTGGAGGGGGTGAGGGGTTCATACCCGCTTCTTCCAAGTACTGCCTCAACCGCCCAACATCTCCCCCAGGCTATTTTTGGGTGTATGGGCATATCAGTTATCATGTCAGACACTTTTAAGAGCTAAGTGCATTGATTGATTTTTGATAGCCCCAGAGTTAGGGGGGGGAGAGGAAATGAAGGAAAGCTTTTGTATTCCTATTTTCTAATCTTACTCAGATCCTTAATCTCTCTGCAATCTATATCAGTCCATTCCGCTTCATGAATAATAAAAAGGAATCAATTTCTCTGGATAAAAAACACACTAAAGCAGCTTTGTGCTTTTTTTGGGTAACCTTTACCCTGCTTTCCGCCTTGCCCTGCCCTTCATTCTCTCCATCCCCACTGCAGCATTGCAATTAATATCCCATAAATTTGATTGCAACAGTAATGCACTGTCAGAAATTCATAGGAAATAGCAAGAATGTGACTCATGATGAATCACACCGTAATAGGAAGAACACAGGAAGAAAGGCAAAGTGAGAAATATCCTCTGCCTCTGGTGAAAATGACGTTCACTTGTGGCTGCCCAGCAAAGGCGTACTAAATGGTGGCCAAGGCTTGATTCCAGCCCACTACCACTCCGACACACACACACACACACATCCAGTAACAGCCCCACGTTCACTTAGACACACCTACACACATGCAATCATCTGCTGTCAGTGCTACGAGGCGCATGCTGAGTTCACACACACGCAACAAGGCCAGGATTTCCTCCAGAAAATGATCAGCAGGGAATGAAGCCATACCAAACCACACTATCTCCTATCAGCCCACTTCCTTAATATATAGTACAATTCCTTAGACAAATGCATCATTCATTTCACAATCTTGTGCTGTTTTGACATCAGTTGTCAGCGCATCACTGGTGCACTTACGTACATCTCAGTGTTGCCCAACGCTACAAAAGGAAGTGGTGTGAGTCAGTCAGTCAGCTGCAGAGTGTTTCATACGTCACACTGTTGCCTATGTGCATTCAGCCTTATCGCCTCACTCACGCTCTCTCTGCGGCCAGCACTGAGTACTCTCTGCCTTTTCTCTTTACTCTCACTATTGATCATTTCTGTGAGTCATGCCGAACTGACTCAAATGCATACTGTATTTCAGCAGAGCCGTTTCACTGTAAGTAGAGAGAGCAGGCCCCACTCAGGCTATATGTGAAAACTGGGCTTCCAGGAACCCTGTGCTAATAGTGAGAGAAGGCTGCCATCTGATGATCCAGCACTATGCTTATGAGTGAGTGTGACTACACTCAATCTCAATGCAGCCACAGCAAACTTCCTGGAAACTTGCCTCTGCATGTGTGTTAGAATGTGTGTTAGAGCATGAAATACAGGAGGAGTGGAGAGAGGTTACAGATAAAGGTATACACAGAGAGGTGCAAGTGAGTGTTGTGTGCTGGTCCTCTCAGCAGCTTACAAATAAGCCTTTCTTGTGTGGTGTCCGCCCCGGCTTCCTGCAGCGGCGTGCACACACATACACGCTATCACAGATGTTACTAGGATACAAGGGGTGTTGCTGCTTATTATATCCTAACAGCTCACACTGGATGTCTAGCTTGGCTTGGCTTGTTTAAGAGGCTGAGATTAGACAAGCAAAGAGGCTTGTGCTTGTGCAGCCTGCTCATCTCGTCTCTTCCTCTCAGTCCCTGTGTTGTTCTGGACTTAACCAAAGCTACAAACTCCCATATCCCATGCAAACACACAAGGCTTAAAAGCTCTCTCTAGATTGCAACCATGGTAGGATACTAAACATTATTGCAGTATCAACACATGGAAACATTCTCTTACCTGAGTTTCAGTTAGACTCTCCAGGGCTTGCATTACGGACTGTTCGGGTCTTGATGCTTGAGACTGCAGAGAGAGGAAAATAATTTACAATTAATTAAACAATCAATCAATTATAATGAACCAAATATGAGAAGACATCAATTATGTAAAGTAATAAATATGCAAAACTGCAAACTAAATAAAATCACAGCCAGGTGAGCCTTACCATTAATCCTGCTTCGACGGTTGGTACAAGTGTTAACTTGCTCCCATCAGAGATACCTAGATCCTGGAGTTTGCCTGAACTTAGTCGCCTGCAGGGTTAGAGAGAGCATGATAATTAGACAGGCTGACAATATCTTCTCTCTTCAGACACACAAATAGCCTTCAGACAGGGGGGCAGACAGAATCCAAAACTAGTTTGGAAAAGAGCCGTGGGTGAAAGCTCCATGAAAGAGAAGTATTGATTGGGCTGTCATATTTCAATTTCGAGTATAGTGGAGCTTGACAACCTCTCGCAGTGCATATCTGGCCCCACTGCCACTTGCGTAAGTGGAGGTAAGTATTTTTCTTTTGCCATTTTGAGTTGTACAAATGAGGAGCAGAAACTATGAAACCAGAATCCTTTAAGAGTTATGAGAAAAGATAAACGGCACGACATGCAGCTATTATTGACATTGCAAGTCTACTCAATTCTTTATTGAGCTGTATTATGATGGCTTTCTCTGTGATTTTGAAGAAAGCTGATACGCAATACATTCCCAGGGCTTCACTATTTAATGTTGGTGCAGAGCAGGAATGTGTGCTCCACAATGGAGGAAATAGTATTTTCTTGCAGGTCACGAAGCACCAACACCACACACACGTCTGACTGACTGCCTCGATTAGTTTAGTGAAGGTTTTTTAGGACAGCCTGCTGTACATGCATGACCCAAATCTCACCCCATGCAACTGAACAAAGACCCTCAGCAAAGATGTGCTGTAAGTCTACAGTTTGGGAAACAGGGGGGGATTGAAAAGGGGGTTTCGGGTTTTAAAGGATGATGTGATTTATTGGGTGATTACAATGGGTGGGAGGGGAAGGGGTCTGAAAAACAATGCCGACTGTTTGCATGTACTAAAACCCACCTCTCTTTTTTTGCATAACACCACCTGCACTGTTGTCATCTCATTTAACCTGAGCATGGTTAATTTGGGAACCGCCTAATACTGTAGGTTTTGGTAATTTCTGAATGATAAAGGGTTTGCCTCAGCATGCAGTGCCTTCCTGTGCCATTATCAGCAGCCCATACCTCTCAGAAAGAAAGAAAGAGTTTCTGCTTCCAAAGCTACCAGCTATTACCATGTAACACTTACATTTACACCCAAGAACAGGATACACCCACCTCCCATTGTACAGTAACAAGTCAACTGTAAACAATACATTGTACTGCATATGCCTGTGCTGCAGCAGAGTAAATAAATTACAGACTAGCAAGTCCGTGTGACTTCACTCATTAATGTTTAACATGTTTGATTCCCTCAGCATTAGTAATTCAGTCAGGCTTCAGTATTTATAATGAAGGAGGCATGAATCAATGCAAGTCTGCAGATCGCCTCGTCGATACTGTTCCAGTGACCGGTGCGTCCCGTATGCGTAATTCCAATACTGTGCGTCCCGATGGTCAGTGGTTTTCCTTGAATGTATTGATGACCAAAAGCAGCCAAGGTTGTCTCTGAGGCCCCCAGGAGCTCGGCCACGCATAAATCCGAAGTATAGATTAAAGCATATCACTGCAGGCCCGGGGGGTGCACGCACCTAAAGTCGGTTTACTCGCATTATAAACTGCGGATAACAATGTGGCTCATGATGTCAGCGTTTACTACCGCTACACACTCGGGACACAAGTGTAAATGTTAAGACGATTAAGAACCATGCATAAAAAGGGTACCATTTTTAGAGTAAATACATTATATTATATTATATTATATGTCCGGTGTACTCACGTTTCTTTGTGCAGCAGAGCGAGTCTCTCTCTTGGTACTTTGAGTCTTTGCGACAGCCTCCTCTTCAGTCCATCCACGGTCTCCTCCTGGGGCAGGGACAGTTCGAAGCGTGTGCCGGTGGTGGAGTGGATGTACAGATTCATGGAGGGCTCAGTCGGGACGGCCTCGCAGGACGAAGCCCCGCGGCTGGTGCAGCTCCGGGCGCTGGGGTGCTGGTCCATCCGATAACCTGTAGTCAGGGAGGGGGAGACAAGACGAGCAGAGCCGGGTATGAAGCGGGTGAGGAGGAGAAGGGTGACGCAGATCCTCCGCTCCGACTACCGTCCCTTGTTCTGCTCGCAAATCAAAGGCAGCATTCAGGGAGCTTTCTCTCTTTCTTTCACTCGCTCTCCAAGAGTCACAATAAAACCCGGTCCGTATTCTCTCTCGTCGGTATCATGAGAATATTCCCACAGGAAAGTCTACTATGCTTTTCTCTTTGTTTGATCGTTTTCTTTGTTGCAAGCAAAAGTCTTCCTATATGCTACAGATATGTGTAAATGCCAGGCAGAAACGCAAGTATGTTGTCAGCAAAAACACGCCACGGTTACCTTTACAACTAAAACTAGGAGGACTAGTAAAAAAAGAATATAAATCCCTCGCAGTGTTTTGTCTGCTTTTACAAGCTTTGTATGAGAAAACAAACGGTCCGTGTTCTGCAAAGCCTCATATGGTTAGTTGTGAGAGGCTCTTCGCTGCGCACTCCTACCCACCGCAGCTCCAGTGAAATATCGACAATGAACAGTCACAAAGTATCCCACTTCCACCATCGATACAAATACGCAGACAGACCAGCCAATCACAGCAGAGCTAGTTCAGGACGCTGCGAATTTCAGCCAATAGAGAGACGAGATTCACACCCACGTGGAGGGCAGGCGAGTTTATGCCATTCATAATAAATTACAGGATAGAACAAAATATGAGACCATACCACGGTAGCATATCGCAACACTATTGAAGTGATACGTACATGCAAATTAAACATTGGACAGAGTTTTCCCTACAGAAAGTAGAGTGCCATATTATTAGGCTACATATGCCAGTAACTGTTTCAAAAAGTACATGTAAAGGCTAATGTCCAAATATGAAACATGACATGATTATTCTGCATGTTTCAACATACCATACACACTTGCCACAAGCTCATGTCTTCCATTTTGATATGGCCAGATTACAAAACTGAGCAAAGAAAACCAACACTTGCACACAAAGAGGGACAAATAGGACCATGCAGGTATTTAGTTCACCTCCACGCATTCATCCAAAACAAGTAGGGGCTTTAACATAACATAGAAAATACTCGGTCGCCACCCAGTGGTCAAGGAATGAACTTTACCAATCAAAACTTAAGTGATTCATACTTTAGACTTTTTGCAATGGTAGAGTTTTGCAAGATCTGCTATAAATATGAATTTACTTTGGGTTGCTCTTGGCTCAATCATAAAGAGTAATTATGAAACTCTTAGCATGGCTGTCAATATAATTTATCAGGTTTCTAATTTGCTTCGAAAAAGACAACAGCAGCAACGACTTGCTGTCAGGTACTAATTATAATGTACAGTAACGGTGACATTCTTGTGTCGTCGATACTGGCCTTATTAAGTTAATCATGTCCACAGCATTTACATGGAAGGTGGCTCATCCAATCACTTGACAACATGCTTTTATCGATCCGCGATTGACTGGTTCTCTCAAATCAATTTCTCAACCCACCAACACAATGGGCTACAGCCTGCGTCAAACTTGTCGACATTACAGATTACATGCATACAATGACAGACTTCACATTGAAGTGTACTCACCAACTATCTTGGCGAGAACTTTAAAGCTTCGCGTTAAAGTGTGTTGTGTTCCAGTATGTTCCCCCAGCTTTGGAATGTAAAATAAACCCAAACAGAGGTAAAACTCCAAACTCCTGTCCTGAATATCCACAAGGTTTTCCTCAGTAATTCTCCGGTAGGCTCTTCAGTGTGCCTCGTTGTACGCGGCGGACCGGGAGACTTCGGACCAATAGAGGTTGCAGTAATGTCCTGAGATGCCTCGGAGTGTAGTTAGTACACCGGCGTCTTCCTTGGTAATGAGCACAGTCGGGAAGGTGAGACACTTCTTAGCACACACTTGTCGGATAGGGGTGGAGAGAAGTGTTCTCTGTATGTCAGCATGTGTTTTAAGGTGGCCTCGCTTCGCAGTAACCGCCTCTATTTCCCAACGTGTTCCCGTCGTTGGGAAAGAATGTGCCTACGCAAAGCTCCAACAGATAAAGATGTCCATCTGTGTCAGTGGTTCTCTGAACGCCAGGAAAGACTTTTAACCATGCAATATACCTAAATAGAGAATACTCTCTGTCACGCCGTTCTCTACCACCTTAAAAATAATTACTGAAAAGACTGCTTTGGCGATATGAGGGGTGTAACCACCAGTCTCTGACGACATAGAGAAATGTCACCGGGCAACAGAGCAGGTAAACAGGCTCCATGGATACGAGGGCACGTACACCGATAAACAAAAACGTGTCTGGCACGGTTTGTTTTTGTGTTTGGGGAACAACACTCCTTTGGAGTTAGGGAATTTTACGGGAATTTGATAAAACACAAGTATATTTACTATTGTTTTGTGAAAAAAGCCAGACCTGCAACTAACACTTTTAAACATAACTTCCTTTTATTTTTTTGAATAAATAAGTATTTAGACTCAAAGTAAAAACAAATGTCCATCATATAAAATAGACATTGTTACAAATGCTATTAAGTAAACGTTAAAAAAAAGTCTTAATGGACTGCCCCATTCAGGTTTATAATATGATTGTTGTATAATCACTGATACTCACAGGGTGTAAGCAGCAATTACATGTTGCTGCACAGCTAGGTGTAGCTCATAACGACACCTTCATTGAAACATTTTGTATGGGTTAATCTTAACTTAAATAACAACTAACAATAGCTGTCAAATAAATCTAGTGGTTTTAAGGTTAAGCTGTTTTCCAGCTGAAATCCAGATAGAAAATATCAATGCAAGCTAAATTCAAATGGAGTAGCACCCTTAATATACTTATTTACAGTATGTGCTTTCCATAAACTGTAAATTAGGGAATCTATTGTATTAGACATGTGTAGATATTTGGCCCTGTTACACAGTTAGGCGGTAATCATCACAATAAGGTTGACTTTGGGGACAAGAGGGATGTTGTGCAAGAAAAACAAACAAATTAGCCTCATAACATCCTAACATTTTCCAACTAAGAACTGTCCCTCCTTCCAGCAGGACAGTCTGTCTGATTACAAAGGCTCACTCATCCCCACTGTGCCCTGTGCCCCACCAGCTTAATATCACACTGCACAACAACTGAATCATTCTCATGTGTCTGTGTGAATGCGTGTGAGATATAGAGAAAGCAGAGTGTGTTCAAAAGAAACATCTTCCAGAGACTGCAGGACAAAGGTCTCTGTCTGTGCCCGGCCCGTTCAGCCTTATCTGGCTCCATCTCTTTCTTTCTCTCTGGGAGATGCTGACTCAGTGGAACAAAGTGAAAGGAGCTGGTTAAACTCCCTCCTGCATTTGAAACACAACCCTTTGTTTGACTCAAACGCTGTGCCTTTGAATTAGCTCGCTCTGTAGCTTGTTTTGACACTTCCCATCATGGGATCTGTGTGTGTTGGAGAATTTAGTGCAGAGCGGGAGCTAATGTGCATTGATGTTTGTCACTCTGGCTGCTTCAGAGTCAAGTTCTTGTTTCAGCAATGAGACGGCTTGGCTGCGCTCGTCAGCAGGTTTGGCTGTCGACACAGCTCAGGTCATGCAGAACACTCTGACCTTGTTTGCCTGAATTAGACCTTGTAGTTGAGCTGACAATCTGATATGTTTCATGACAAAGGTGCAATCCTCATTACAGGTAATATTGATCATGGCATTGTTTTGCAAACTGCTGGGTTTCTTATTCTTAGTAAACAGCCCTCCTTTTAGTATGTAATTTGTTTTAATCCACAGCAGTATGTCCCCTCATTCTATCCTTGCTAATGTGACTAATCACACTGTGATTAAGAAAAAGAATGGCGTTAATGCTCAAATTTATCATCAGGCTGGCTAAAAGCTAAATGTTTTCCCCTGTGTGCTGCGTGGTGCAGTAAGATGCACATGGTTAAGCCTGTGATGGAGGACGCAAGAGCAACCCCCATATGAAGCTACATGATAATGCATCACACATACTTCTGGGAAGTTTATTGACAAGGGAGGAAGGCCTTGTGGGCGGGTCGTAAACATTTCACATTGGATATCAGATCTGGTGGGACAGAGCAGCCTGCGTGTGATTGCTTGTGTACCCAGTTTGTCTGTGTGTGTGTGTGTGTGTGTGTCCATGCGCGAGCAACAACGGGCAAGTTGTTGTGTGAGAGCCTGAGTGTGTGGGACATGTGTGGGCGTGCGTGTGTGTGTGGGTGAGCAGCATTCCTATCCATCAAAGTCACCAGTGGGCCGCCCTCTGCCTCGGGAGAAAAATGAACCATGCCCGGCGTACTCAGCCTGCCGCTGTTGTTCTCCTGCCACCATTTCCTCCCTGATTCACTCTGAGTGGCTGTGAGTGGGGCAGACACACCTCGACGGTCATCACCAAGCCGCATTCACAACATAACCACAGGAAGCTGACACATACAGATGCCTGAATACCTTGCATGCAGGTACAAACGTTGTGAATTCATACTTGTGAAAGTGTCATCATACTAGGAGTGTCTCTTTTATTATATATACTGGTACACATATTCACATATACATAACTAAAAGGCAGAACACCCATGTCTGATACATAATTTTCATGGACTAACCCGCATGATTTCCCGGCCTTTACTCTTGGTTTTCACTAAATAAGGCCCAGATATTTATGTGTCTCTAATTTGATTCATATAATATATTTAAGATGGTATTGACTACAGCCTAAGTGCCTGTTAAGGGGATAACGTTTCTGAATGATGCAGACTTTCAGCCATTTAAATGATCTGTACGGGCAGACTAGTGGATGAGATTGAACTGTGATGTCAGTTTCAACTAAAAACATTAAACTAGATTCAGAAATATTGGGAAGTTGTTACTGGTTAGTGGGCGATGAGGGGACACAAGGTTACTAGGATGGAGACGTGCAAGATTTGTGAGTGAATGAAAACACTATTCAACAAAATTAGTGAATTTAAACTGAATATTTTGAGGCTCTTTATAAGAAATATTTTTGTAGCAAAACCTCTGTCTTCAGACATAAAAATAGACATTATCACATAAAAATTAACATATAAATAAATACAGACACAATTTATAACAATGACATTTTGTTCAAGTTGTGATCTATGATCCAGTACAGTTCAATAACTCTGCTCATTATTTCACAATAACAGTGTTTTCCTGATGTTTTTTCTATTTGATTTCAATAATTAGTATCCAAATGATGTTTTTTTATTTCATAACTCCACTATTCATCCCAAAATCAGCAGACAGTTACGTGATCAGTTATTGCTTTGGTCTCTGTGACACAGAACCTTTTACACTACAAATCACATATCTGATGCAATCACACATGTACTGGCACAAGTGATGACACATCATACATGTACTGACACGTGGTGGTAAAATGTGTAGCATGGAGTTCTGTCAATTAAACCAACATACACACAGTTTTGCGTCAGATACAGAATTTAATTTAATGTTTTCGTGCAAGAAAATACGTCATAGACAGACAACATATGCTCATGTGTAAGCCAGTATGTAAGTATATGCAACGTGACAAATGAATAGAGAACATTATTACATAATCAGTCAAAAAAGATAAATACAAGCCAGAAATTATGTAACATTATCCAGGGTTACCTATAATATGCTTTAGAAAATAGTAGGAAAGGATATGTCAATAATAGTTTTTACATACTTTTCTATAAATAAGGGCATTCTGGTGCTAGCCTACTTCCATAGACTGAGGAACCCTGGTCATAGTGGCAACTGTGGAGTGGGATCAGTGTTACATTTTTGTATGGAGTTGGACCCAAGATACAGTGTAGGGTTTAAAAAAAGAGTCATCAGAGAGCAGAGGGGTGAGGAGCTGAGAGTGGGAGTGGGAAGAGCTTCTGTGTGGACAGAGCCTCTGATCCCACACCTGCAGAAGGAGCTCTGTTTGAAGTGCTGCTCGCTCTCCCTCCCGGCTCACAGCACAGATGATTGATGACACATCAACGACACCTCTACGGCTTTACACACTAAAGCAGACAATGTGCCAGGGAGAGTGTAAGGAGTCCCGGCCAGAGAGAGAAAGAGAGAGAAAATGTGCAAAACGTGCAATGACAGGGGACAAGAAAAGAAAGTGTCACATCAGACTATAATATGAGTCACAGTCACAGCTTACAGTAACTTTTGGAAATCCAAGCCAGGGACATTTCAACCAGACCCCCATATCCAGTAGTCACGACATTTCCCTGACTTTTGTCCTAAGAAACTTTTTTTGAAAACTTTTCAGGAAGCTCATACTCCATCTAACAAATTCCACATGTCAATGACTGATAAATAAATCACAACAATAGCCTGGGTACGTACTGTGAAGTTTATGTTTCTCAGTTGCTGCTGAGTGAGCGATGACTAAGCACAACAACCTCTGTAGATTGAACACTGCCCAGAGGCACACTGGATACTGTCCAAACATTTCACAATCAAGTTCATCTGTGTTCATTCTTTACAGAAGACACATTCGTCGTATGGCTGAGTTTATGTGTGAATGTGTGTTGAGTACAATTTTACTGTTTGTGGGTTGTTTGTATATTACATTTTGAACATGTTAGTCACTCTATCCTTAGCTGACACATTCCCGAGTAGATGAGGCATGCTTTGTGTTGAATCAAGTTTGTATCAGAGTGCATCTTTCACACATCTTGGCATCTGATTGTTTTGATACTAGTACTGTGTAACCAACAACTTCCTCACCACTGATAGAAACCGATTAAATGATGTAGTACTCATCACTCTTTCTACTTTAACACAGTTGCACATACTAGTTTATACACTTGCTTGTTAAAATGTTTTGGAATATTTTGAACAACTCTTGCAAAGAGGTAGACCAGAAGATCAATACCACTTTCAAGTCCATTCAACATGAAGCTATAGCTAAAAAAATGATAAGCCTAGCCTACTTTAAAGTAAGATAAGGACAGGGAAGCAGTTAGTCTGGCTCTGTTTGCTATTTGGACAGAGTCAGGCTAGCTGTATCCCCCAGTTAAACGCTGTAACTTTTTCTTCATATTTAGTGTAAAAACATCTGAATAATATCATTTCTCCCATCCAAATATTATTAAAGAAAGCAAAGCATAATACCCAAAATGTCAGACTATTCCTAAATGCCCTATTTATAGTCACCACCATTTGCTTGTAGTAGCATAGTATTGTGAATCAGCACTGTGAGTTGAGCCTCCACATGGATCCTGTGAGAATACGATGTACTGTTATGGCTTAGCCTATCACGTTTGTAACAGGATACTTCACACTCTGTTCCATATTCTGTCCATGTGCGGCGAACCATTTGTCCTGTTCACAGTCTTACTTGTGTCGTGTCGATGCACGACTCATATAGTGGTGGTTTACTCTCAAACCCCAGATCCACGACTGTCAATTACTGGACAGCTTAATCCAAATGGTGTAAATTCAACACCCTCACAAAATGGACTTGATAATTTGTTGCCGGTCTGCTCACACTAAAAAGCCCACAATAGTACTCAGCCAGGAACTAGGCTGAATGTGCTAAATAAGCTAATGAAATCCACCCACAGGACACAAGCCGGGCACGATAAGAACCTTTATAGCTGTGAAACTCGGCCAAGCTGGGAGTGTGTTAGCTCTATCTGTTTGTTTATTTGTCTGTTTGACAGCCCACAGCGTAGCGCCAGAGGGACTGGTGGTCCGACAAAGGTTAGGTGTCAGCGTGGAGTGTATAAAATAGAACAGAGCAGAAAATAGGAGTGAGAGAGAGCGGAGGAGAGAGACACTCAGGGCAGGAAGTGTGGGTGGCTGGGTAGGTGGTTTTGGCAATGCGGAATGGACTTCTTGCTTATTACTTCTGGTAAAACAAAGATATAGCTTTTGGGATGGCTCAACTCATTCACTGTAGAAGTATCAGTAGTACAAATGTGGCCTTTGAGGTCAGTGTTTATAGAGGTGACACCAAATCAGTTTAAGATCAACATGTTGACACATCAGTACATCCAGCACTTTTCAAGAAAACAGATAGTAGATAATAGCAGTGATCGTGTTCATGTGTGTGTGTTTGTGTGCGTGTGTATGTGTGTACAGTACAGTACAGTGTGATGAATACCAGATGCAGGCATTTCCTTTGTTGGTGCAAGCAAGTTCAGAACTTGCCAAATCGCTCTGCTCTCCTCCCACACGGTTGAATACTTCCACACACACCCACGCACACTCCAGAATCCCTGCCCACTAATCCTCCTCCGTCCTAGGCTTAGGGGTAGCCGATGCTGCGGGCTAATGCAATTTTGGCTGGTGCTCCTCTGCTTCATATCTCTCCTGTTGTCTTCCTGTTCCCCCGCCTTGGTCCTTGCACTCACACTCCTGCTTAATTAGTTTTTCTCTATCTCTCCATCTGCTTACTTAAAATATACTCCTTCACTCTTTTGACTCTTTCTATTTTTGATTTGTTTTACTATGTTCTGTTTCTTTGCAGCAGTGTGTCCGCTCCCTACAGCAGGTCTTTGCTCTGCAGTTGACACGCAGTAATCTAATCACTGATAGCGAAGGTCATTACGGGTCACATGATCTTGCAGGTCTCACAGAGTTGATCTCATCTGTGACGTCGGCCCAGAGGAGTGTGCAGCGGCCGTCTGCCTGTCACATTCTTAAAATACCCTCCGTCCCCACCGATGACGTCATTAATTCCCGTCTCCCTCTGGCTCTGCCGCCCTCTTCCCTCTCTTCCTATCTCTTTCTCTCCCTTCATCTGTTCCCCACTTCACTCCTTTGCTCTCTATTTTGTATGCCTCCTCCCCCTCTTTCTTTCCGGGCATGCTGCCCCCGTCTCTCCCTTTTTCTTCCTCTTTGCCATCTCACTGTTTGTGTTTCGTGATAACAGCAGTAATTCCATAAAAGAGAGTTCATTGTACTTTATGCTGATTGCTCTCTATATTGCTCTCTCACAGTAGGCCTGATATTTAAAACATGTTTCTAGCAGTTGCAATAAGGGAAACCTCCATTCAGGGTTTTCATCTGAAAAATGATAGTAATAATAACATGCAAATGAATGCGGCCTTCCCCGGCCTGTCACTTGCCAGGCACTTGTGAAAAATCAAAGCATTGAAATGCCACCGTCATTTCGCAGAAGAGGTGCATTTAGATACTGAAAACAGAATGCCATCAATGTAGTTAAATATTTACTGTGTATGGGCGGAATACTGTGAAGTAAAAATGAGTCACACAGGGAAGGCTGCACTAACCCTCTGTATCTATATAACTAATGATCAAAGGTGAGGCTTCAATGTTAACCCTTTGCACAGGCAAGGCACCGTTTGTTCTGCCGTGACAGCTCCACCGCCCACACCAAGCAGAATCTGATGCTTTCATTATCATATAGTTATTAAACTAGGAAGTGATACCATAAACGGTCAAACCATCACAGTTGATGGTTTCCGACCTCTCAATTCATGTTTCAGCAAGAGAAACAATGACTTTGAACTACATGACTATGATTGGATATGTTTGAGGCTAATGCAAGCCAGTACAAAATAGAAAAGGAACAGCAAACATGCTAAACAAGCAGTGTAATCTTTGGTACTCATGTTTCTAATACACATAATCGACTTTTCTACTTTCTTCAGCGAAACTGACCCTTTTTTTGCAGCATGGGAATGGAATCAAAACAAGAGAATGGATTGACACTCAGAGGATACATCTGAATGACTTTGGTAATCCTGTAACTTTTCCTATAGCATGACCATGAGGTTCACATTTGTGGTTTGAGAGACATGTCCCTCAGGATTAACTGTCATGACTTTTAACTTTACCTCTAGCGCCTTCATTAGGTCAACATTTAAATGTCTTTGGTTTGAATAATACCTGCAAAACAAATGCCATTCTCATCAGCGTTAGATTTCCTTTGTCTTTGATTGCTAATAAGCAAACACAGCAACAGCGTGCTAACACGCTAAACATGGTAAGTTTCTACCTGCTAAAAATCAACATTGTCATATAGTGTCTTAGCATATTGACGGTAGCATTTAGCTCAAAGCACAACTGTGCCTATGTAGCGCCTCAGACCATGAGTGTTGCTTAACCTATGTCATTCTAAAAGCAGGATTACATTAGATACACTAAATCATCCTCACACCTTTATTTGCTTCATCCCTGCTTCATTCAGTATTGGATTATTAACACTATGGCATTTCAGGAACCAGAGTCATTTAAAAATAGCCTTTCAGAGCAAGAATATTCATGTCAACATACAAATCCTACAGCTCATATTTGACCCTGTCTATCACCATCAAGCTGGTTTTAACCTTCATCCACATGCCTGAAGCTCTGAAGTATAAACCAGATGACAACCAACTTCACCCACTCAACAAGGCTCTTGGCCTTGTCTATGTTTAGTCATTTCTATTATTTCTGTCTGAAGTTACTTGATACAGCCAGTCTGCCAACTATGAGTTCAGGCTTAATTAGTCAGTTGTGTCTATTTATACTGCTGACATTTCTGGTGCTGACTGCTTGTTGAGGATGTGTTTATCGAGAACTCACCAGCATTTGGCGCACAAAGGCAAGAATGTGGATGAAACATCTCACATAATCAGACACATTTCTTGGTGGGTTGGTTGTGATGTACCAAATTCAGCTGCAGTGTAATTCGAGACTATAAATAGCGGCGGAGGCAGTAATTCACTGCTTCATAGTGTGTCATCATAAAATAAAATATTTTGTCAATGTCAACAGCAGATCAGGTTAATTCAGTATCTGACCTTTGAGGATTGGAAAATGTCTGTCATGGATTAAATCGCATGTACGGTTTTGTACGATTGTTCCACTTGAGCTGTTTAGGGTGCTAATCAAATAAATATTTATAAATCGAGACAACAAAGGTTATCAGTATTGTCACAGGCTATTTGAAAAGGACCTTTATGATTCTTTGTTTGATTATATCATGAATAAACGAGTCACATTATCCAACAGTTTGACTTTTTGCCTCTGAAAAAACAAACACATTTCGTGGCTTGCTTCTCCAACTTAATGATAATCTATTGTTAAGGTTCACCATTAGGTCAACTTGAAACAATGTAATTCTTGACCCGTGAATTGTGAACAGCATACTTGTTATTATCTAGATGGTTAGTCACAACATACTGAATAGCATCCAGACCTGCTTGTTATTTGGTTTCTGGGCATTTGGTTTGAGTAAAATGTGTATTCGTTGGCCTAAATGTGTTCAGTTAGTAGTAACACAAATATCTTAAAATTGAGCAGTTGTGTGTTGTCTGTGTGCGCAGGTATAGCATAATATTGTTCAATATTTAAAGATGGAAATTAAACTTACTGGATATCAGTCATTTGGAATTTATCTTTATGTCTTAAATAAATAGAATGACATTTTATTGTCAAGTTAGATGAAAAAAACAATATAGTGGTTTCTATCTTTTATCTTACTTCAAGCTATTCATCTAACCTCCCAAAATGTTGAACATGTTTGTAAATATGTGGTATCAAATTGAATGTTCTTATTCAATGGAACAGATGTAACATTGTTGAGAATTTGCTTGGTCTTTGAAGGCTGTATTCTGATAAAACATGATAACCACATCGTTAACAGTTACTCTACATAGAGTTGCGTCTATACTGGAATCCATTTACCTGACCTTTTCACAGCCGTTCAAAAAATATGTTTGCTTTCTATTTGGAGTCATGGAACAACCCCACCTCCCAAGCCTCCACGTGTGAATCAGTCAGGAGCTGCATTCAGAGGAGGTCTGGCCTGAGCTGAACTCATGCTAAACACATGTTCATGCAATAAGAGCTATTTGCTACCTGGGCTGCATGTTACAACGCAGCAGTCAAAAGCAGGTTTGCACGGGTTATTGTTGGAATGGGATAAAGTTAGGTTTCTGATGTGTACTGTGAATATTTATTCTCAAGTCATTTAGCTGTCCCAAATGATGAAAGATGGGAAAATCCAGTGCAAGAGATAGCAGGGTTAATGGGGGAGGTGGGCAAGCAAAAAGAGGAATCCATCAGTGGGTCAGTGGTAATCGGAGTTTCCTCATTTAATAGAGAATATGGCAACCAAATGCAGATAATTATCTGTGATAAATGCCATATGTTTCATATTGCTGAAAAGGAAATAATATGGCTTAAATAAAATAAAATACATTTGTGGTAGACCAAATGGATCATCATGGCATTCAGTGATTACCATATCATTAAGGTTTTAAGCAGTCATGCAGGCTAAGATGTATCTCTTATTTATTGGTTGTCATCCAAAGTGACTTATTGACCTTTTTTAAATCTTTTGTTGAAACCTATGCCACCAATGGGTGCTGGAATCCAGACCCTGCCTGTCAGAGCTGGTCTGTGCGTGTCAATGGAGTTATTTTTGCGTGCCTGCATGTCCAAGGTGGAAATAAGCTTGTTTGCATATTTTCCTATAGTGCCTTAGCAAAGAGGCTTGTGACTATGAAGCCACAATGCATTATAAGTCACTCTGGGGCTAGAAGTGTCACCTCCTAGCACACAGGGATTAGCTGTACTGGTAAAGGGGAACTCATTAACAGCATTAATTTCTGTGTTTTGGTTCCGTGTTTTTCCATCAAAAAATTGTTATTTTTCGAAACTTGACATGATCTTTCTGCAAATTGCAAAGTGTATGAGATATATGTATGTATGAGACATTAATTATCATCATGACAGCATGGTTTTAAAGGGGTAACATTTTGCTTTCAAATGTCTTCTTTTCAGTATATGCAATAAAATGATAAACCACTTTATTTACATATGATTTGACTTACTTAACAGTTATGGGCTTCATGTTAACTTTGATGGGCTACCTAGAATGGAGATTTCTGAGGAAGTTGTTTTTCATACTGGAGGTAAATGAGTGATGGTGAATTTTAAAATTTCAAATATTCAACTAGGCTGACTGTGTGCAAACTGGCACATTTGTAAAGGCTCAAACACAAGTAGTATTATCTTTTACCCATTCTGCGTTGTTTTCAGTCCAATGTGTGTATAACTTCTTTTTTACATAAGGAGTTGGTTACCATTATTTTGTCATCACTGTGCTGTACATAAAGGAAGTCAATTATCTTTTGCTTCAGTGACATCCTAATGGACGCAATTACATTACATCATCAGTGAAACTTTAAGAAATACTGTGTCAGTTGGGAAGTTTCAAAACATCACACGCAGAACACATAGGATAACCCAAAGGTTTCACCATAGCACAAGAGGAAGGAAAGGCAACACGGAGGTGCCCCGGTGTTACACTCTGTCTCAATTCCTCTTTTGACGTGTTGTGGTTAAGCATGTTCACAGGCAGAGCTCTCACCCATGCTCACCATGCAATTAACCCTCCTGTTATCCTTGGGGTCAATTTGATCCCATTCAATGTTTAACGTATCTAAAAAAATTGTTCACATTATTTTTTTTGCTTAGTATTTCATGACTTTTCCTAATTTAGTGAGGACTAATGGGTAAACATAAAATGAACATGAAGATCTTTTTTGTTGTGGTCAATTTGACCCCAGGCTGTTTTAGTAGTATAAAACATATGTCAACACTTTACACATATTTGTGTTGATTGTGTAGGATGTTATTGAGGTGACTACATGCAAATGTATCATTATAAAAAAAAAACCCTACCCTCTGCTTTAGTTATTGGTCCTTTAACAACATCAAAAAGATCTTACTTTAACATTTTATTTCAATCAGTGAGATTTTATGGTGATTTATATATTTTTCGATAGTCACATAATAGGAATTCTGGATGTATAAAGGGGTCTGTGGGGGGGAAGGTTGGGGTAATGTTTTATTTAAATGGTTATTTAGGTAGTCAACTAAGATACCTAAAGCACCAGAGACATACATTTTGGTTAAAATTTGGAATATGATCATTGTCTTGAGTTTTAAACTACTGGGGTCGAACCCCAGAGGATAAAGGGTGTAAAGTAAATCTGAGGATAACAGGAGGGTTAATAGGGCAACAAATAACCCGCTGCACTTTCATGATGAGTGTGAGTCTTCATGTTCGTATACGTGAATGCGTCCTCTCATGCCCAGGCATGTGCAGCAGATGTTTTGGAAACAGGGGACAGAGCAGCTTTACCAAGCTGTGGATTGAGTCCCAGCAGGCAGAAACACACACCCTGGGCCTGATGGAAATATCACATGGGACTCAAAGACCTGAATAGAAGAGGAGAGAGGAAAGCGTGTGGGAACATTGCAATCATCCAAGAGATGACTAACCCTGCTAAAGGACAGTGGAGCAATCAGACGTCATCTGATCTGAAGGATCAGCATTCCTTGTTTGGTAAGAGTCAAGCGCCAAGATTAGCGGCATTCAGCTGGTGCTACTGTTAGCTTTGGTTCACAGCTGTCGGCCTAGGTGCCCCCCCCCCCCTGCAAGAGCTGCGGGTTGTATCATGACTCTAACATGAACAGTTACAGGTGGCAACTGTACCAGCTGTCTGCCATGGTGATCAATCGCTGTGTGAGAATTATGTTAGCAGATTATGTAATGCAGTGCTTCACAACATTTTTTTCACATGTCCCCCCCACTGCCCTGTCACCTCAAATACCCTTTTATTGACGCACACATATTCCAACCATTTATCCATTAGTTTGAGCTATTTAACTATTAGCCAATTAGCCTACTTTAAGCTAATTCTTATTCTCAGTTTGGCGTTTTACCTGTTTAGCCTATCTGTTATCTTACCTAACAACTTTAAGATTAAGCTAACTGTCTATCCTTGAGGTTACTTTAATCTAACAGTTCCAGCTATCTGTTATTTGGATTTAACTGATGATCAGTTGTTTTAAACTAGCTGTAGCTAATCGTGTCACCTGTTTTTACTTTTACCTGACAGTTTTAACAGTTTTCTGTAACTTTTATTTTTCATTTGTTTACATCAACGTTACTTTAGTTAACCATTTTAACAGTTTGTTAGGTATGCTAACTATCATTACTGTTCACGTTAATGTCACTTTAAGTCAACAATTTGATGTGCTACTTCAGATAAACTTTTTAACTGTTTAAACATAACTCGTTCCAACTCTTGGCTTGATAACACTTCTAATGCAAAGCATGCGTTCAGGTGTGATAATTCTGAGTCAACATAGGGAAATAACTCTTATTTATCTTATTTTTTAATTCAGCTACTCCACAACTTTCTTTACACCAGCAAATGCAGAGGGTCCATCAGGTGAACCCCAGCAAACACGGGTTGGGATTTACGGATGTAAAACAACTGCAGCTCAGCATTCTGTGCTATTTTCTGTTTTGTTGTTCATTTAGGTGGAGAACTCCCGCTGGAAACGCACAATAAATGTAAAGCCGGACTGGAGTAGCCTGTTCATCTGCCTCATGACTAAACATGCATCTGTGCACACTATCAGCAGGGGCATGAAAGGCCAAGCTGCTCTTATCTCACATCTTAGAAAAGAACCATCTGTCTCTCTTAAACATTGCTTGCACCCTCACACAAGCACACACGCCTACTATCGTTGAGCTGTACACACAGGTTGGGTCCCGCCCTACTGATACATGCTCCTTGAGCTGGAATGCTAAACAGACACAATGCCCATTGTCAGCAGCAGCTTCAGAGAAGGACATATTGTACACCTTTCCAGGCCAAAGTCAGCCTTGCGTCATACTTAAATCTTCAATCTTTCTTCAAGGGAAGATTTAATTCGGCCTGCTATGCCTTTTGTTGACAGCTATTGCTTCCTTTTGCCATTTTGTTGTTGAATATGCATGAAACAACTCAAATCTGTTCATTAGAGCCTTACATTTAAAATTAGAAAGGAAATGTGGATGACTTTGGTTATGCGTAAATGAATGGAGATCATCAAAGCATTGCAAACCTGGAGACAGACTGGGGATAGGGAATAACTCCAAGCAGGATTCAAGCAAATCTACATTTTTTGTCACCGCTTATGTAAATCTTGTCATCGAAAGAGCAGCTTTGAACATAACAGAGACCTTTTTATGTCACTTAAGAGTTACGCAGGTATGGCTCAGGTTTTCAAGATGATATGTCACAAGAAACAGCTTCACGTTTTATGGCTGCTTAAATGTGTTTATTTTGAGTTGTTTTTGTATTGATATTTTGGTGTGTACCCAACCATCCATATGAATATACGTGGTAATTAAGCTTATAGATAGTGGTCGTTTTTATACCAACATGCCTATAAACTGCTTGTTATTTTCTATGTGAAAATGCATGGACACAAACAAGGCCGGAAAAGCACTCTTCTGCTCTCCGACAAAAACACTCGGTGCAATGATTACCTGCCTTGCCACTCAGGGGCCATTTGCTGTTACCACAAAGCTGATTATCTCACCCCTACAGCAGGCTGGGTTTGCGGCTTTGCGATTTTCTCCCAAATGCCCACACTGCTATTTGTAGAAATGTTACCTAGCTGGCACAAGCTGAAATATGTTTGTGTTTGTGTGGATGTTTGCGTCTGGGTGAGTGTTTGCGGCGGTGCCTGGCTGGCTGTGTGTGTGTGTGTGTGTTTGACAGGTGGGTGGGTGTGTGTGTAGAATGGAATAGCTGTAAGAATGGAGAGATGGATGACACAAACAGGGCAGAGTGGTGGGAGGCTGGTGTCAGGGCCCTACTCCTACTACCAGGCTGGATGCAGTATCTGACAGCTGACTGAGAGTCTGTAGGCCCCCTCTTTACACAGTCCCTCCAAAAGGTCAGCACTTCAATCAGCTCCTCTCTCTGGATGCCTCCCTCACTCCCTTGCTGCTGCAAAGCCTCAATTTGGCCTCTTGATGCACATTAGCCGTGCTTGACCGTATCCAGCAGGTGGAAATGTAGTTTTCACACACAGGAATGCAGCCTCAAAATGAGTTTATATATCTGCAGTATGTAACATCTGCAGTATATTAAAGTTCCAAGGCAGAAGATTATGCGTGCTGTATGATATGTGTAATTTTGGTGCACTTTGGTGTGTGGAAAATTGCCACCCCCAAAGTCATAACTGGCTCATTGCTCAAAGCATTAAAATGTTCCAGATCTTTAATTTCCTCTTAGTTCCGTCTCTGGTCTCTAATTTACTTTCACACATCAGGCGCTCAATATCCTGTAGCCGACCACCTGCCACAGGGATTTCTTTTTTTTTTCAAACGTACAAAAATGGAAATTCAAATAATATTTACCGTGATGAGACTAGGCAGGCCTCTCATACAGCACTGACAAAACTGGACCAACAGGCGGCGGTGGTGGCGAAGTCGATAGGGACTTGGCTTGGCAACTGGAAGGTCACCAGTTCGAGTACCGGCAAGACCAAGTACTACCGAGGTGTCCCTGAGCAAGGCACCGTTCCCTACACTGCTCCCCGGGCGGCGTCCACGGCAGCACACTGCTCCTAACACTAGGATGGGTCAAATGCAGAGGAACAATTTCGTTACATATTACCTGTACTGTGAAATGACAATAAGAGAAGAAAAAAAAAGAAAGAAAAAGAAATGTTTCGGCGCATTGAAAGCATTTGTTGTTTAATTCAAAATTAAATATGACATTTCCTCCTGGAAATTAGTCATCAAAAGAGTGATCTCATACCTTTTATTTTTAATCGAAGGTATCTTGATGTTCTTCGATGAGTCACAGCACCTGTTTAAAAATCAGATCCCTCTCACAATGCATCATCTGTCACACCCCCGTTTTATGCATAACTCCCTTATTATTCACCTATTACACCGTTTAATTTTTTCATAATTGTTCCTGATAAATGAACAGGTTTCCCAATGCCTGAACAGTCATTAACATGAGGAGTGAAATGTCAATGGGGGGTGCATGTGAAGTGTGTCCCATGATTTAATAAGGCTAACGAGCATTGAGGAGATGAAGAGGATTTTGTTTTGAGTATCTACTGAGAGACTCTCATCTGTGTTTCAAAGTCTGATGAGGTGAAAGTCACTACATATCCCAATCCACACAAATGCAATGACATCAGGACGTTCATACAGCATACAGGAAAATGTGACACGTTTTTTTACAGCCAATGTGTCTGTTTCATGTTGGAGCCTCCGCCATTCCCTAAAGAAATTCTTTCCATTGGCTTTATGACTCATTTTATTGCCCACCACTTGACTGTGAGCTCTTACCATTACAGCGACAGATGCCAGACCACGCTCAAATCAATTTCCACCACCTCATTGGTCTCATCTTTTGTCCTTTTTTGTTATACACTACTTTGGTTTTGCCATAATCATCAACACATATATTTGTATTATATTTAGTCTATAAGAAATGCTAGTATTAGTATTGTTACATTCTCTCAATGGCATGATGAATCACAGCTGGTTTAGCATGGTTTCTCAGAAAATATTTGCTAATAGGCTCTGAACACAAAGTACTGCTGAGGCTGTTTGAAAATATCATTATTTTGTTTACGTGTTTGGTCATAAACCACATCATTTTAAAGATATGAATTGCCATTCATTGTTCTTTCAAGCAAAAGTTTAATATAACCAGAAATCCAAAACTCACACAATTAAAAGATGAAACCATGAAGACGGCAAATGCTCATGCTTTTTTGATAAATACTTTGAATGGTAAATACAATATCATTATAGTCGATGACTCATTTATTGTAGATCGATGAGCTGTTTCGACCAGACATTTTTTAGGATTAAACGGCTGCCGATGACACTAGAGGCATTTATGGTCGTGATCACGTTTCAAGAATACTCTACTATCATTTGAGAGCTGACATCATCCTAAATGATGATGATTCACATGGGCTGGTTGTTATTCCTGCCACGGTGGACTCGGTAAATATAGCCTGATGAAACTCACACAAAGCTGGGAGCCGCTTTGTGTTAGAGTACTACTCAAAGATGATACCATGCATTGTCATAGCATGCATCATGTTGTTCACTCCCGGGCGCAGACGGTGAAATCTTTTAATTGCAGTACACGGGCATCCATGGGAGATAGACAGCAACTTATTATCTCAGGCCTCATCAGCCCTGATACACGATCGAGTGGCTCTTGAGTAAGGGCTCTCACTGAACACACATTGTCCTTTATCAACGTACAGCACTCTATCGCTTCTATATCAATGGGCAGCACTTTGACACTCAGGTCAGAAAGTTGGATTATGAGACATTAGCTTCATTAGGATATGTGGCTGAGGCAGTTATTGATGGAAACTGCTGTACACTGAAAAAGAAGATAGTGATTCACCTCTGACTCATTTCTCGTCACCAAAAATGTCTGGCATGACAGTGTAAAACCACCAACATTTTTAATCTGAATGAGCTACTGCCCAAACAGACTTGTTCCTTATATCTTCTTTTCTAATATTGTGGGAATGTCCTGCACTGTTTTTTAGATACATAACTGAATACAAGCCGATAGAACAGACGTTGTGCATGGACAGTACAAGGTCATTTTCTGCTTTGCCTTTCGACGAGATTTGCCTTAAAAATGTGGTGTAGAAAAAGAGAATGGTATATAGACTACATCTTGGTTTCAACATCCCCTATCTTAAATCTGGATTAAAGAAGTGGTGGTTTTGACAGGGCCGTTTCATCTCGTCTGTCTGAAGTGTTACTCGCATGTCTCCAGGCACCGAGGGCTGACTGATGAGTGCGTGTGTGTTGTTTATGAGTGTGTGAGCGTGCAGCTGGGACGAGAAGGGTTTGATGAAAGAGACAGACCGGTTGGAAATGAGAACAGAGAGCAGGATGTGTGAGAGGCGATGAGAAGTAGTTTTTTTATTAATGAATGCTGACCTAAATCACAGACTGCAAGTCTACTCAGCACATGCCTGATCAATGGAAAGAGATTTCAACAGTTATAAAACATGCCTTTATTTGTCTTCACTTATTACTGGAGTTTCCTCCCTGGAAAAACTATTAATTGTTTTGGAAGAGATGCCAGACCTTAATGCAGCCTTATAAAATAAAAGCAGCAGTCATGAGAGCATTTCTGTGTAAACACTTATACTTCCACTGTAATCACACTTGGTTATGGCCCTCAAGGGTTTTGACATTCAAAATAAACCGATTGCGGCCTCAACCCTAAAAGACTCATGTTGGCACGTGAATGAGGTCAGTGCCTCCTGGAGTGAGCCCAAGCTGAAACCTGTGGTTATGAAACAAGAGAAAGGCCGCGCTTTCCGCAGGATGGGCAGCGAATGACTTTCCTGGCTTTGTCACAGAAGCCTGAGGTCATAACTCACAACAAACAAGCACTGCCAACACATTTAAATCAACGCACGGACTGAGGGTTCCAAATAACTCCCACCCCACAAGAGGGCTCTCAACAGTAAAAGTGACTAAGCCTTTACCAGATTAGAGCAGATGCAAAGAAATACATTTAAAAAAAAAGAAGCCTTGAAGGAAAGTCACAAGCAGCAGTAGTTATATGACAAATAAAATGACCTTCCCGGAAACTGGGGCTGGACTAGAAGTAGAACAAATTAATCATATTATCTGAAATGTTCTGGTTCAGACATAGTGCTGATATCTGCTGCCCCCAAGTGGCTGAAACATTCACTACATATCCGACAAAACGCCACAGAAGTATGAATTTGAATAACCTTTTCCACACGACATGTCAAGTCTGCTTAATGAGAAAAGTTAAAAAAAGGGAAAAGCCTTCCAAAAAAAGTGTTACTTCCATAAGTCCTGTTAATTAGCTTTTGTGCACCACAGGTCTGTTCTGAATTACACAAGTCTCTGAGATTCCATTAGACTCTTGTCTTTGTGCATCAAACATACTACATGTGATCATCATTAAGAAGCAGGAGAGAGCCACACGTAAAGAAATCTCCACACTCTGCCAGCTGGTATTTCCAAATAAATTTATTTTGTAATTTTATCCACTGTACAAAGCAAGCATGGAATCTTCTGGACACTGGCGTGACAAAACAGATGGACCTTTATTTCCATCAAAGAAAAAGAAAAGATTACCTATAGAGAGGGGAGAAAGAAACACAGTGACTGAGTTTAAAAATGACTACATCTCTTGTCAGTATTTACATTTTCTATACTATTAACAACTGTGCATCTGTGCATAATGTTCCTGTTGTATTCAAATATTGAACAGATCATGGTGCAGCAGCTGAGATGTCTCACCACAGATCTATGCGAGAGCCTTGACGATGGCCTCATGTGCCTCTAGGTTGATCTGAGCCGCTGCCCTGACTGCCTCGTCAGAAATGCCGGACATTTCAGACTGAGCCTGCTCCAGGTTGGCCTTGGCAGCCTAAAAATAGACAGAAGAGCATTTTTAACAACGAGAAACAGAACAGAAAAGGAAATTATAAAATACACATTTATTATCTTTGTCTTAAATAGCGTCAAGCAGGCACTCATGGGCAGCTAAACAACCTGCAAAGCTTTACTCTTTCAAAAAGCTTTTCGGGGGCTAACTGTCATGTTAAAGTTCAGGGAGGCAAGGCTGAGCAACGACGAATCAAAACTGCAGACAGGCAGAGAATATCCCCACTGCCTCTTTGCTCTGAAAGCTCCATTTGTCACAGTAGTGATTAGACACGAGAAATGCCAAACATAGCTGGAAGTTAAAGGTCTCCCAGTAGGGATTTGACACATCTGCTATAACTCAGCAGTGACTGACCTTTCCCTCCTTATTAACAGCGTGGGCCTATGTGCATTTCGACTTCAGAGTGGAGGACATTTAGGAAAAAATAACTAATTTACTGCGATGAAGTCAACTTGACAGTGACACTGGCACTGCCCAAGGTCACAGAGGCACCTCTGAGGCTAGAGCATAATAACGCAGCCTAGCATTAACAAGATTGACATTTAAACAACGACTCAACATTGAACTGCAACGCTGATCAGATGGATAATCATCAGCTTGGAGAAGCTCATCAGCATAGAGGATCAAAATGAGGAAAATCTATTATGGGATCAAAGAATAGTCTCTTCTGTCAAAGACCATCTCTCTGCAGGGACTCTAACCAGGTTGGACAATCACTAACTATGGATCACTCAACACATTGGATATATACACCAATCACACAAATCTCATCAGTATAGAAGATTCATAAAGAAGGCACACTGGACCAATGTTGTGAAGACACCATTTTGTTAACACTTAGCGATCCCTGCTAGATGTTCTGAGTGAAAGTACAGGAAGACAGCTTTAATAACTTCACATGTTCCAAATGCGACAAAGCAGATGTCTCTTTTGGAAATAACACCCAAAAATCGGACCAAATGTCTTCATATGTTTTATGAACACATTGAGTGGTACAGTTTATTCTTTTCTCTCTCTCTCTCTCTCTTTCTTTTTGACGGATTTAAAAAGCCCCACTAAGGTCTTTTTATGTTCTAATTTTCAATAAAATATGTACTTTTTTTAAGAGGTTTTCTGATGTTCTATGAAAAGGTGCCAGACACAAAAGAAAAAGGTACCAACCTAATAATATCAAGAAAGAAACTCATTATTTTGCCTTGCCCACTTCACGGTGAAATCAAATCTGAGAGCTAATTGCAGAACAAAAGAGCTGATTAAAAACAATCAAGGACACCACAGGTACAAAGATAATTGCTGCTCTGTCTCCGCTGGTTTTGTAAAGCAAAAGTTACGAGAGAAAAGGCAATTCAAAATATTTCTTTAAACAGAACATGGAAAAATGGACGGCCTGGATCTAACCACAATGTATTAAATGGTTTATACATTTAAAAACAACAGGCCAAAGGAAATAAGTTCAATTGGTTTCCCAAAAAAAGGGTTCAACAATTACATATTGTACTGGCAATAATGCTAGAAAAGTGAACACCCTGTTAAGGTTTAAATAAATGACTACCAAAGACCGGTCTTGCTTTTTATGAAGGCTTCCTTGTGATATTCTGAATCAGTCCTCAAATGCAAATGCTGTGTTCATACTCTATAAATGATACAAATATAGATCTTAGCAATTATGGCTACCTCCTTAAAAAAAGGTATTAGAATATTATAACTCATTACACAGTTTATACTATGATCAATACCGATATTAAGACTTTCATTGTGTATGAAAAACATTGCAAAATACCATATTGGATAATATGTCATGTCATAGACATTAGACTGCCTTTGAACATGTGATTTCCCCCCAGGTTAACCATGTTGACATTTCATCAGGACAATATCTGCAAACCCTTCACTACGTGGTTATTTATTTTTCGAAAAATAAGCTCATCACAGCTGAATAAATGAAGGTTGCAAAGATATGAAAAACATTTATTAGAATATGTAGAATTTAAGATTAGGATTTTTATAATTAAATAGATTTCAATATAGTACAAAACTAGAATTTAAAATTGAAAAGTGTTGGTAGTTTAAATATGTTTTGGCTAATGAACTGAATAAAATCCTTTAGTATAAACATATGGTTAAATATGCTCAAGAAGTTCTATTTATCATATGGTCATACTGCCAGTTGCTGCTCTAGTATACATGCGAGTAAAGTGGGGTTGGAATTATACTCACATCAATGTCCAGATCGTCCAAAGTAGCAGCCTCCTCCACAAGCAGTTGCACTGAAGAATCAGCGTTGACTGTTATTGACCCACTGCTCACTGAGAACACACACACACACACACACCAGTGTTACTACACATGCCAACATACAGTCATCTTCAGTGTTTTTAAAGCCAATCCTGCCTAATTCTCCAGCTTGCTTCAGTTCCACATTGTATTTTCTCCTCAAGGGTTTCTTTAATCTAACCTTTGACGCATATAAAATGGAAGAACCCAAGATTTTAATAAAGATACATTTTATTTTTTTGTTAGCATTTCCTAAAAACAGCATCCATGAGTCTGAAACACAGAAACACTGTCATATCCAGGTGAATCGGAAGAGTTATTTACCATCAGAATCAGCTGAAAGTAACTTAGCTTTGCATACAGTGAAGACCACTTATGTTTCCACTTTTCAGAGAGATAATTAATAAAGATTTGTATTTCTAAATGTGTGGTCTAGTCTGATAGTTGTGGGGTTTGGTGTTCAAGTAGTAGTACACAAGCTTCTCTTGAGTATGACTGACATTCAGACCTTTAATGACTTAAACAATTAAAAAACTAGTGCCAAGAGTCATAGAGGTAAACATAATCATGCGTACATACATCTACTACTGTAAGCATCCAATAGATATTTATTCTTGCGTTTACTTTTTGGTTAAGTGTAAAAAACAAAGCATCGTTGCTTGCTGTTTTCCTACACATAGAGGTCAGTGTTTAGAGACATATAGAAATGTTACCAGCAGGAGATGAGAAATTAGGTTAAGGCCTGACTCTACTCTTTGTGTGCTGGAAAGTAAAATCTTACCGAAGTATTTGGTAGCAGAGCCGTCATCATTGAAGATTGTGACGACGCCGGGCCGGAGCACCTGCAGGGTGGGTACATGGGCAGGAAGGATACCGAACATACCGTTGAGTGTGGGTACGTCAACCTGTTTCACACTGGCTTCTTTGAAAAACACCTGTAGAGTGGAGACAGAGGATGAGACATTAATTCATTTATAGAGTTCACTGCAACGGTTGAAATCAGTGTCTGATCAAATATGCAGCTGTCAGACTGGAAACTGCAGAATTAGAAATGGAACTGAGCATATCAATAGCCATTGTAATACGATACATCCATAGTCATTAATCTCTCTGTTTACTTTTAATGCAACATGATGATGCATACATTTTGAATGATAATAAACGTTAGTTTTGGATTGGACTGAATGAATTAGACCCGCAGCAGAATGAAAGCTAGACATGCAACCATGTGTAAAACTGCAGGAACAGTGGATTGAATTCAGAAATGTGAAATGCATCTCAAGGTTAGACAGCATTTACCTCTCTTGCTGAGTGGCGGTTTCACAATGGATGTCATATAAAGTTAAGACAATAAAGTGACAAACATAAAGACATATATCCCCTGTTAGCTTATAGAAACGCGTGGTATTCTTTTCGCAAAGTAGAACGTTACTTTGTCACACTGCTGGTCAAAGACAGTGAATGACAGCTATGTATGCTATCATTAGCGAGCTATGCTAAATCCTCTACCAACAGTGCACGCTCCTGTTGTCTGCATGCATGCCACACGAAGTACACCATGCATACTAACAATGATTACAACCCTACACATTAGTACACCACTGCCTATTCACTGAGAGGCACACGTTACTGTGGAGCAATTCAACGTGAAACTAAGTTAGCTGTGTAGCTAGCAGGGCCTGTGGAACCTCGCTGTTACCTTTGTCGGGGAGGCGAAAGTGAAGGACATCTGCGGGCCAGTGGAAACCACATCGGCGTAGGAGCGAGCCTGCCTCACTACGGGGAGAGCCCGGCGGAAAATTCGTGCTGCCATCATGTCTGAAAACGGGATTTTAATCAAGTTCAACTGAATGACAGAGATCCTCTTGCGTGAAGCCAGTCGGTGTGAGCTTGGTACGACAAGGACGTTCGTAACCTACCCATAAGGCTTTGCGGTGTGCGCAAAGGATGCAGGGTAGTGAAGTCTTTGAAAGGTCAGGCTGAGGTTAGTTATTTTGGATGAGTTTGTGAGTTTAGCAATAGTATGAAGCTACTCGAGTTTAGACGGCCATTTATGATATGGTTAGCAGCATATTAAAAACAAGTAAGTACTGTTTTATTCTCTAGATAAACTAGGCTTCAGGAACTGCAAAGAGTAGCAAAAACACAAAACAGTTTCGGTTTCAATCATTTCTTGGTTTACATCGAAAGCAAGAAACCAAAATTTGGGGAAGATCGTCGTCTGTAAACATTGGGAAGGGTAATGTATTTGGCCAAACTAATCTTACCACATTCACTGTTTCTTCGTTTAATAAGCTAGGGCACACTTTACACCAGGAGATGGCGCTAAACCCACGTGTTATTATAGAAGATAGGCAACAGATAGTGATCTAATACTTTGATATTGGACCAAGTTATTGTTGCTCTTTTGTATGCCACTGCATGGACGAGAGAAAACTTGTATGGCGTTAAAAAATAAATAAAATAAACCTACATACAGATAGACACTGTATGAACTGCTTTATTATGTTTCCCACTTCTGCAAGAGTGACTGTAAAATACACAAATAATATAGTATTGTAATCATAGTTTACATTCCTGAGACACCCTTACGCCCCTGAACCAGCCACCCTGTCTGTGTATGACTGACTGAGCATGAGGCTAATTTGGAGAAGCCCTTCATCACTCAGCTCTACCTCTCCTTGCGTCACGTGGTGCTCCTCTGACTGGGTGGTGGGTGTGTCTTAAGCAGTGGGGTTTCATTCATAAATACTTTTAGCTTTAAAATCCACATTAAAGTGTCCACAGAAGAGTTCCGCGTTATTGGCTTTGGCCCTCCACCCCTGTATGGACCCGGTCGGTTGTTTAGGTGAGTGCTTCCCCTGCTTCATGATGCCTGCTCGTGTGTGTGTTTGTGCAGCCAATTCAAACCGTGTGCTACCTCCTCTGTCGGTGTCACCGGACTGATGGAAATCATAGGCGCCTGTGAAATATCAAGATGGCATTTGTATTAACCTCACTGCGCAGCTGGGAGTGTAGGCTACCTGCTTTTCATCCGTTTTTAAACTTTACTATCGGCTCCATTTCATCTCGTAGTGTAATGAGATGTTGTCTTCTCGCAGTAGATTTTATCACCCAAACCTCCATGAGGAAACAGCTGCCAGAGGCGAAGCTCATTATTTGTTCCGGGAGGAAAACACATTGCAGTATCGACTACCGAGAAATAAGAAACGGCATGGTTTATTTGTGCAGCATTTCTCATTTTAAACAGGTTATTACAAGGTCTCAAATTAGCACTCATATTCTGTTCCAGGGGGTACTTTGGGTATGATGGGAGTGGGACGAAATATATAAGGCTACTCAAAGCGAAAACGATACCCAGTATAATACCAGTCATGCAGCTGGCATAGATATACGGAAATGTGAAGCATGAAGGGATATGCCATTGCTGGGACACCCGTGTTTTACCATCTGCTCAGCCAACCATCAATATAGAAATCTTCAGGGATTGCATGGAAGTAAGAAATGTTTAAAAAAAGTCAAGACTATATTTTCATACTTACACATTTCTTCCTATATTCCCTAAATCTTTACAACACTGAATAATGGTAAAAGACTGTTAGGCATCTCTAACTTGTTATCAGCTATATTATTGCATTATAATGATACAGTGAGGTATTTTTGGTTTTCCAAATGTTGAAGGAATTCTTCAAAGAAAAATGTTCTCTCTTGAATGAAAAACAGTATTTCCATGATCATCACTACTCAACTAGTAGCCTGTCAGAGATTTGTGTAGTGCATTTGTTGAATGCAAGCTCTTATGCAAACCTATCCACACAAACTGAATAATTAACCAATCGTTCTGCCGTATGTTTGTTATCAGCCATGAAGCTTTGCCGTCCTGTTGCTCCGGGGCCAGTGGGCCAGCCCTGAGGGGGATCACTGCTGCTCAGGCTCAGTCGTGCTGCTTGGGCTGAGGTGACTGAGGATGCAGCAAGGGAGCTGAGGAAGAGACTCCTGACACACACATCCAGAGCTGCTGCTGCGCACTGCCCTCCATCAGGGTAAGACGCTGGGCTGGTAAAAGAGCAGGATGTGGTACAGTACTGCAAGGGAAAGCATTCTGGTCACAGCCTGATGTGTTTCCAGTAACTGTTTTCATGCTTGGACGCTAGATGCAGGGAGTTAGACAGGCTTTCCACAAACAGCTCGGCAATAGCTTACAGGTTGTGGTGCTGAAGTTGAGTGCTGCAGTATCTGGCAGGCAAACAAGGAGCGCTGAGTGCTGCTGGCATGTATCTACTACCCTGCTGGGTGAGTAGATCTAACCAGGGTGTGTGTATGTGGGCGTTTGCTGCAGCAATAGCTGTATTAATGGCCATGATCTGTAAAAGCAAACGCATAGCAGCAGCAGCAGCAGCGCTAGTGGAACTGCTGGAGCTAGTGTTTAATAAGAGCTGCTGTTTCTCTCTGTTCTGTGTTTCTCTGTGTGTGTGGGAGGCAGATGGAGAGTCTTCAGGCTGATATGGAATTACATGGGTGATGATTTGCAGCTGAGATGAGACGATTTATATATATTCTGTGGGATTCAAAGCATGCGCACAAGCACACGCCGTACGTACGTACATACATACATACATTTTGTTTCTGATTCGTCTTGCAGTCTTTCATGGCTGTTAGATGCAACAGGATTTTTCTGCAGCAAAGAGCATCTTCAATCACTTCATACAGTGTGTTACCACACACCAGGCATCAATAATGGAAGGCATTCTTTATTCTATACATTCACAGAGGTTTGGCTTTATGTTGACATGTGAATGTGTGGATTTATTATCACAGATGAATCGCAGTGTCTCTGACTTTGTGTTTTGATAAACAGCTCCGGTAACAGTCATTTCCTCTGTGTGTTTGTGTGTGTGTGTGCATGTGTTATCTCTCAGGGGGACTCTCTAGTTGGCCTGGACCATGAGCAATGAGTCTACCTTCTGGAACATCCTACCAGAAAACTCCACAGTAAGTCTGCCTTTCGCCACTGGCTTATTCTCTAACTTCCTGTCTGTGTGTTTGTGTGTGTTGTGTCCAGCTCACCACCAGAATCATACTTTCCCCTCATATTCTCTTCTGGCCAATTGACTGGCTAATGGAGAACATCCTGACCTGGACCTGACATAATTAATAATTGAATTGAATTTCCCCTCGCAGACAAATTAAAATGTGACGTCAGAATGTAGAGATCATTAACACTTGCTGTACGTCCTCAGAATAACACTATAACATCTATGGGGTCGCTAAAGGGTCATCGTGATGATATTTAAAGACTGTTTTCTTGACATTACATTGTTTACTCCAATAAAAGGGCAAGGCCTGCTGTTGTTCTCTACCCTCCAACTCATGACATTACATGTCACTTGTAGATGCTTTTATCCAAAGCGACTTACATACTACATCAATACTGTGGGCAATCCCCACAGGAGCAATTTGGGGTGAAGTGTCTTGCCCAGGGACACAACGACATGCTGACTGCAGTGGGGTTTGAACCTGTGACCCCCTGGTCCGAACACCAATGTTCAACCCACTGCACCACACGCCTCATGACCAACTAAACCATTCAAATACCTGTTCTGTACATGTACATGGGCATCAAGGAACTTGGGAAAAACATTTTTATTTTTGAAATTAAATTACTAAGAATATTCAATGTTGAAATAAATACATCAAATGGGCAATTTATTAATAAACAAATAAACTCTGCATCATTTTGGACCACTAAGTAAAAATGTGTAATTAAAAATGTGGACCCTGCTAAATAAAATAATAAAAAAGATTACGGAGTTGACAGAGAGAAATGTATTGTGTGTAACTTTTCATTCATCATACATACAATTAATTTGACCTTTTATTTATCATTCACTGATTTATATCTTCATAAATCATGTTACCTTGGACTCAATGTTATGCACATGTACAGATGGAGGCACAATGCTACCTACCGAATGATATTGACCAAAATGTCCTTTTATAAAATCATATTTAGGTAGTGAAAATCATGGGTTTATCAGAACTGTCTTTCCATCTGCGTTTGTGTGAGCTGACATGATGGATTGTACAACGTTTTTCCCAATGAATAAAGAGGGAGGGCTTTCAACATATCCTCCTCTGTTGAAACGTGTTCATGCTTGAAAAACTATCTGTAAATCGTAACTATAGATACGATAGAGCCTCTACCGGTGCGCCCTGGGTGGTTAATTCACTAAGCTGCTGTCCTCCCTGGGAGGGCTTTGCCATAGCTCAGGTACACTGTAGACAGGTTAATAGCATTGGCCTTTAATGATTCATTTCACTGTTGCATTTATAGATTTACTTTATGCAGGCCAACCAGCCAGTGGTGCTAAATCAATCCTTTAAGCTGCACCGTGTTACTGGGAAGGTAAAACAGCTGCACAGTGATGTCGTTAAGTCTTGGCTGCACTTCCTATGTCGCGATAGGAATGGCATATTCAGAGCATGTTTATCTACTGTATTGTGTTGAAATGTTTTTTATTTTCTAAAAAGAGAGCAAGTTATATCTAGTACCCACATAGGAAATACACACAGTATGTTAAATGTAAAATGTTTTTGCTCCACTCTTTCCGTAAACCCTGTGTTGAGAGGCAGTCACATTTTTAGACTTTTTTTGGAAAATAATCCGTTTACAACTGAGAGTTGCTGCAGTGAGCATCAGCGAAAAGCTTCAGCAGGTAGAGTGCTTATGTGGGAAGTGTTTGGTTGTCCCTTTTGAACCAGCGCATTTAATGTACACATTCAGCTCAGGTCATCACCTACCTCTCTCTTTCACTGCCTACGACTGTAATGAGTCAAATATACCAGTTAGCAGGTCCGTCGGTACAGTACAATAAAGTAACATATATATATATATATAGACCTTTTCACTGCGGACTATTCATAATAGGAAAGGAATAGATGTTACTGTGGAAAAAAATGGAATGTCTTCCATTTTTGTAAAGCACTTTGAATTGCCTTGTGTTGAAAGGTGCTATATAAATAAACTTGCCTTGCCTTGCCTTGCCTTGCCTTACTAATAATCTAACTATCCATTTTGCCCTCCTCTGTATTTCAGGAGATCCCATTTGAGGCTGAGGAGCAGCAGGATGGCTACGTGCTCCTCCTGGTGATCCTGTCCATCCTCCTGGTAGGAACGTTGATCTTCATCTCTGTCCTCCTCATCACCTGCCGCAGAGGAGGCCAATTCTGTGCCAGGTACGATGCAAAAAAAACATCCATAACATTCAGGATTTCAGCACTTCACTTAACTAGAGTGACTTGTGAAGAGTTTATAGAAGTATAGGATCAAAACTAAGCAACAAACAGTGAAGACCTATGAGCAGTGGACTTATTAAACAAAAGCTTCTGCACATTCTAATACAAATAGCCACACCATTCCTGCTTTGCTTAACAAGGCTGCCTTTGTGGATGTACAGGTGGTGCTTTTTTACAGTGCTGCAAAAACACACAGTTGACCAACAGAGACTGCTCTTCCTGAGCTCATATGCATTTACTATTTATAGAGAGCATGGTACTTATGTTGAATGTGTTTACCTGCATAATAGATCAGGCTCATTCAGTTTAAAATGAAGCTAACTACTTCCTGTCCACTTTGCTCCATACGGTGAATCCCGAACACATCTTCAGGACGATTCCATTAACAGACAAAGCAGTGATCCATGAAACAGATTAAATCATCTCAAGCTGTTGCAGTAAGTGGTAGAGCAAATGATGCAACCCTATATAGTTAGAGATGCTGTTAGACCAGGACGACAGGCTGCATCTAGTGCATGAAGCAACTCAGCTGTTAGAGTGTCAGGACCCTCTGTGGGGCTGTTATAAAAACACCTTGCTGGAAATACATTCAATATTTATGCCCATCTATTTGTGA